>NC_044204.1:22515239-22765239 GCF_900880675.1 Sparus aurata | reverse complement strand
AACACTTGGCAGCACAATAAATCACAAAAAAAAACTGCAGAAAACTAGTACGTGATAGTGATTTCAAGAAAAACCCCAACAACAACCACATTAGCTGCCTTAATGCTCTCTTTGGTAAATGTCCAGTAGATGCTATAGAGCTGGCCAGTAATCTATGGCTCATAAGTGGGCATGACAGAACATACAGAGGGGTAATGGTGTCACGGTGTGTGGAGCAGCTTCTCATTGGTTTAAGCCACAGCATGCCAGTACAGATTCTGTCAGCTCTCATTCTTTCCAACCATGCTCATGTCCTTCACACACACATACATGCACACATATATGTCAATGCACACACATGTATGAATGCTGGTACATGAGCTAACACGTGCGCGGATGCCCATACACACACACAGACACACACACACACACACACACACACACACACACACACACACACATTTCAAACCAGCCCAATGAATTAATTACAATCACAGCCTGTGTGTTTGTGTGTATGGGGTGCTAATAGGAAGTGACAGGGGCTGCGGCGATGTACTCATCACTCCGGGCTTCCTGCCTTTCCTCGCCGCCCCTCCTGACGCCCCCCCCCAAATCACCCAGTTCAGCTTGACATTTCTATCTTTGTAGTGTGGTCACCTGTCATTCTTTGAGCTGCCTGTTAGCTCATCACTTGTACCGACACAAGGGCATGAGCATGAACACACACACACACACACGCACGTGTGCACACACACACACACATGCACACATACATGATGGCAGCATGCACATACACTTGTATGTCTACACTCACCTAGTATTTATGCACACATACACTGAGAAAGGAAAAAAAAAAAAAAACACTTGCAGCTTTAACTAATATGACATATTTGTGTGTACCTGGCCACAAAATCAAGTCACCACCGGCAACCAAAATGTTAGCATTATATTTGGTTATTATTATTGGCCTATACAGGATGCATGTAAATGAAGACTTACAATATGTCCCCACAAGTATAGCAGGGCAGCTTTGTGTGCATAGAGGTGCAGAGGTCAGGCGCTCCAACATGTAGTAGAATAAAATGAATAAAGCCTCCACAGCAAATATGTGACTTCTCACCTCATTCATTATGTAATGGGAGTAACAGCCCTCCCCCCTCTCCTCTCTCTCTCACCCTCTCTTGCTCTCTCTCCTCACCTCCCTCTCTCCACCCCGTCCTCCCCTCAGCCTTCACCTTCTGTTCACCACCTGTACGGGAACAGATTCTCTCTTCTCTCCGCATGACACTTCAATCTGTTCTACAGAACATGGAAGGCTTGAGTGTTGGTATTCTATTTTTCTTTCCATGTCTTTTTTTATTGCTACATCTTGTCTATCTCGCACGTGGTAGTCGGCGACCGACATGCCAGGACGCCACCTCGGGTCAAATTCAAAAGGTTAAAGGTCTGACATTTGAACACAGTGCCAGCAGGGTCGATGTTCACACACACGTGACGTGGTCCAGGCACACACATGCAGGCATTTCAGCATGTTATGTGTGATTATCTCTAAGCATCCGTGCACGTATGTACGTCTGTGACCTTAAACAAATGGCTCATCCTATTTGTGTTCCATATTTGACATATGAGCTTGACAATCTCTGCAGCTTTACTACACTGCCCATTTTCATGTTCACTATTAGCTTTACATCAGATCAGCATTGTGTGAAGGCTGTTGATCTAAATATGTAAAGGATGATTGAGTGACACGAGGAAAAATATGTGAGGGAGGGATGATGCAGATGGATACAGGAAGACAGGAAGAAGAATGAACAGCAGGAGAAATCATTTACATACGCGCTCTCTCACACACATGCAGGTTATGGAGAGGTGACAACAGTGGGCTGATGGCTCGTTCTCACTGCTAAAGATACAACTGATGACAATTCCATTAATCCTGTCAGTCCTCTCCCTCCATCTCTCTCTCAACCCCCCTCCCCCCTTTTCTCAGTCCTTTTATAGATGAAAGGCTTCCACTTTTTCTGTCAATGGCCTGCAGTCATCTGAATTAAACATTGATTTTATCGGAAGTTTAGTCACTGAGTCCGTGACGACTTGCTGCCTCCTCAAAAATCCACGTGTCTCATCGCGAAAGGAATGCCGAGCCAAGGAGAGAAGGAGGAAGGAGATGAGAGCGCAGAGAGAGGAGACGGGTGGGGTGGGGGGACATTAAAAGGCAAAAAAAGGGAGACAGACGGGGACACAGGGAGCCGATGAGGGAGACAAGGAGAACACAGGGGGGATGAGAAGAAAGAACAAGGGATTCGGCGAGCGGCAATTAAGAGAGGGAGAAGGGAAAGGAAGAAAGACTCAGTGGTGGACGAGGCAGGGCTCACACAGAATAGAAAGGGGAAAGGGTTTTTTGAAGTGCAGTGTTCAAATCTCTCTTTAGTTCCCGTCATTGTCCAACACCTGCCACAACTCATCTCTGTAAAAACTCCCTCCCCCTTTTTTTCCCTCTCATTCCCATCCTCCCTCCCTCCTCACTCCCACAATCAACAAAGAGACATCAGGGCTAATCAGCTGGAATACCACCACCACACAGGGCCCCCATTTTTCTTATTCTTCCGCTGAAATATTAAGAAGTTTCAACATCCTCGTCCAGGCCAGTGCCATTGCTTGCAGCGAAACGGATCAGAGATAAAATAAAGAGAATTGTGCTTTGACGTGCATGTAAAAACCGCCTCTGTTTCACATCCATAACCTCTGGTAAGAGCGGGAAAAAAAGGGTTATGTTGACACGTGGCTCTCGAACACACCAGCCAAACTTGGATAAACAGACCGGGTTGACCTGTAGCTGGGAATGCACAAGCTCCCCCCCCCACGGCCAAAACTTCCCTTTTTCTCTTCTTCTATGTTTCTTTCCCCTCTTCCTCTGTCAGTGGTTTGTTGTTGGGAACCCTGAGGAGACGGGGAGATGAAAGGGAGACGGTCTCAGGGGAGAACCGGCAGTTGAACGAGGGAGGCCCCCGTGCTCTCATCCCCGCAGCGGCGCGCCATCACTGGGATGAAGCATCTCCAGAGTGGGATGTGGGGATCTGGGTCGTCTGGTTCACACTCACCCTCTGTTCATAAGTGCATCGCGCACACACACACCTTGGAGGATATGGTCCTGGGTGTGCATTACTGATAAAAACTTCCAGTCTCGGCAGTAGTCATGTTCATAGGGTGTGGTAGACTTGAGGCAAAGTAAAAAGCGAATTCAACATAGATAACAGCAAAAGTGTGTTAAGGAAGCAGAATAAAACTAATTCATAGAATTCATGAATATCATCCTCCTCTCTCTCTCTCCTTCCCTTTCCTCTCTGAGGTCTTCTGGAAGCTAATGGTGGAGTTCCCTCACACCCATGGCCCCAGGGTGGCACAGCTTTGGCTCCCAGAGTGCACTACTGCCCTAGGAATACCTTCCCATTTGGGTCAGTCTCTCTCCTCCTATCTCTCTCTTTTCTATCTTTCTCCCGGTGTCTCTCTCTCCGTCGCTCGCTCTCTTTTTGCTGCAGTAGGTATGAATAATTAAACCTGCGTTTCCTCTCCTCTCATGTCATGTCTCTGTCTGCCACCCCTCCTCCCGCCCTCTCTGCTGTGTCTCTCACTCAGGCTGAAGTGTTATAACAGAAATGAGTCATTTAGAAGAGGGAAAAGGCTGCAGATCAAGGAGAGTTGAGTTCAGTTTGGAACTTGGCATGTTACATAAGCTGTCACTGTGTGTTACTGACTGAGAGAGAGAGAGGGGGATGGAGAAGAAGGAGATGGAGAGTGAGAGAGGAAAGGTGAGACTGTGATAATGGTGAACAGAAAGAGTGAGAGCGAGAAGGATCACAAGTGAATTACCGGCATGCTGAATGATGTCGCAATGGAGGTGATAAAGTTGCATTTTCACTTAAAGGTGTTGTAAGCTGCCACTCCTCTGAAAAACACATATTACAATTTGTAAAAAGGCCCTTACAAACTGAAGGATCCAGGCTTGGACTCATAAAAAATGTGTAGTTCGTGTCGCTAGGGTTGAAAAGTTACCTTTTTTGAATTCTGTGTAACTTTAGTTAACTAGAAAGGTGCCTCAAGGAAATTCAAAATCACAGCACAGGCTGACAAAAAGAGCCTGTTCACACAAACCCATATGAAGAGAATAATCTGTGATGGACATACTCCAAGATGATGACCAAGAATACGAAAATAGATATGTAATACAGTAATGTGTCTATCATCACTATTTTTATGGAATGATCACATGTCTATTTGTGTGTGAAAGGGCTTGGGTATACTTATGAACCGACCAGCTCTGCAGGGCATTGCAGTGTCTTTTGGCTCGATGTTTTATTTTTTCTGCTTTACAGATTTTGTTAAATTGTACTGCACTTACCAAGCTCCAAAAGCCAACTTTAACAGCCTACTTTGCACTAAGCGAACAGACAACCAAAGTTAGCAGTTAGATGGTAACCATAGCAAAACATTTAGCAGCTGAAGAGTCAGATATTTCCCTCAGGAGCTGGGCTAAAATGAGAGAGAATATTGGACCTGATACTCATTAACTGCTGGATTTATAAAGATGCAACTTTTTTGTTAGTTGGACGTTGCATCAACCATAAAAAAAGTGACTGTCAGATTGCTATTAACAAAAGCACTTTTTGCAGGTTTAAAACTTGACTTAAAAACAATTACTTGAAGTGAATAATAACACTGAAGATCACAAATCATAAAGGAAACTTAAAAAATATTGTAAGGATACCTTAAAGATGCAATATGCACAAGTTGGTCACCAGCTGAAGTGTAGCTACCGTTAGCAACAACCTAGATATTAAAGTAATAAAAAACTATGGAAATTAAACATTACCCGCTCTTGTAAATGACAGTAAAGAACAGCACATGTAACGTTACTGTAAAGAATGTGTGTGAATTTGTGTGTGTCGGGGGAACTGACAGCAGAGCAGCATCTCCAGCTTACAATGAGACCTGCCAGTGTCACCCAGTGAACACACAAACAAGTTGGAGATTAGAATAAGACCGAGAATGGACTTTAATATTACAGCCCTGAATAAAGGAGGGTGGTTTCATATTGAGTATTATGTCCAACTCAAGCCACAAAATCACGTATGTTCTCTGCCTGTAAACAAACTTCCTTCACCAGCCTTTGATGCATATCGGAAGAATCTCATCACCTTGTCCTTGTACACTTTTTTCACCCTTCTCTTATCTACGCACGCATCCACCTCCTCCTCTCGTCTTTCCCTTTCTCTCCATTTCTCTGGCAACTCCTTCCTTCTTTCCGTCTGTCTTCCCTCAGGTGCCGTATTACCATAATGGCTTCTTGTGACGATGATGCACCAAGCAGCAGTATGGAAATGCAACATGCCACAGCGCACATTATCAGGGCTGAATGCATTAGATCTCATTTGGGTGCGTATACGGCTGTACGATCATTATGTGTTAAACTGTTCTGTGGGAAACAGGAGCAGAGGGAGAGTGATGGTGAACTATATGCCATGTACAGTACAGTTGAGGTATTTCTGCAGCTTGCGTGCAAAGAGGAGTGAGGATTAACCAGACATGAAAATAGGGAATGAAAATGGCCTCTTGTCATTGTTTTTTTACAAACCTAGAGTATTCACTGCTGCACGATTGTCGCGTGTTTAGCCACTAAACTGGGCTGAGGCAGGGCCTTGTGTGATGGCACGACTGTCATGTGCATAATAGTGACAGATGTACACAGTAGCAGGAAGAATGTAGATGGCATGATGCACGTGTTTGCTTTCTCCCTGAACTGTGTGCACTCTTGGTGCATTTTTAGTCAAGCTCAAGGGGTGGTAATGCTTGACTTAAACCTGAAAAAACTGCATTCTCATACTAAACACTCTTGGCTTGAAATGATTTACCAGACAAACATGGCAAACTTGTTATTGATAACGTTCAGCCACTAACTGTGGCATTCCATCTCCCCCCTACTGTAGCCTTAATGTCCACTTTGAGTGTTAAATGTACAAAAGAATATTAATTTTGACATTAGCTAGAAATGTAGCTTTGCAAAGGTTAGCTAAAGTTGCTGACAGTGGGACCCAACACACATTTTAAAATTGATTCACAAGCATAATAATGTTTTTAAGAACAAGAGACGACTTACTACCTTGTTAAATGAAGATGATGTCCAGTACTTTGGTATATGACGTAAAAGCTACATATCTGATGCCATGTCCAGAACAAAACTCCTATAAGAAACTGCAGCCATGGCAGCATGTGTAACTCACCATTGACATGTTTATGTTCTGTCATTGTCTGCTGTAAATGAGTAGTGCTTGTGTTTTTCTTGTGATTGGTTGTGGTTGGCAGTGGCAGAGCTGATGCAGTGGATTATGAGCTGTAGTTACCCAAGTAAACATACCAACCACCCTGTCTTTCTCAACAGCAGTTTCTGGGCTTTTTGGATAGAGCAGACAGGGTGGGGTAGTGGAACAGTGGTGGGGCAGGTTAATGGCAGCCCACCCTGCAGGTAGCAGCTTGTTTGCTGAGTTCCAGAGTCATTCTTGGAGCTAAGGCAAGCTCTGGATGCTGAATCACCGTGAGAGGAGCAGCAGAAGACTGGGATCAAGGGAGGCTAAGAGGTTGACGTGTTTACCTGCAAATCTACAGCTAATTAACTGCTGTTTCACAAACACAAGAAAAGCACACAAAACCAGAGTTTCTTGTGTGAGTTAACAGTTTGAGTCAAGCATAGAGATAACAACAAACAAAGCCAACCAATCAGTGGCGAGTAGGATGGGTTTTGCAAGTAGTCCCTTTTAGTGTAAATTTGACGATAAAATGTAGTAAGCTTCAGGGTGAAGCCTCCTTGTGACTGGCAAGTCTTTACTATGGCGTGTCCTCTGACTCTCAGTTAGATCCAATGTAGATATCCTTCCCATTTGCAGCCTTAAATCCAAATACAGCTCTCGCTACAAAAACAATGATGTCAACAGCCCTAATGCAAAAGTTGAGGCTCCAGAGCGGTAGTCCACAAACTTGTCATAACTGGGTTTCATAAATATCCATAAGATTCGCCCGTTTCCTCTTGTAAAGTGATCTTTTTCACAGTTCTAAAAACTTCTACCCATCACTCCTCCTTGTCCTGCTGTTGTTGCAGACATTTCTGAACTCAACTGACTCACGGACTCACTTGTTTTGCCGAGCCGTGGCTTAGCCTGCGAAGGTCAAGGGGTTCATGGGAAAGAGTGTTTGTTCAAGGCCATTGAGAACAGATGTAAATACAAAGTGATGATATCAGATTGTTTTTTCAAGAAAATACTGCCCCTCCCTTGACATGTAAAGCCAGCCACATGACACTGTTGAGAAAGGCTCTTTTAAATTAGGTATTCTTAATTGTGGATCAGAACCCACAAGTTTCACTCCCCGCGCTTTATAGCGGCTAAACATGTTAACAATATCATTTCGACAATGTTAACATGAAAGTGTTGAATTCAGCTAAAAGCATCTCAGTGCAGTACAGCCTCACAGAGCCATTAGCATGACAGTGGACTCTTGTTACTAAATGAATCAATGTGTGAGATGAGTTGTATTTTCTTCCTCTGGCACACTAACCTAAGCTGATTTCCATTAGCTGATTGTTGTTATTTTCCCTCTCTGCTGATTTTGACTCCACTGAAAAAACTCAGAAAAAAATTAATTCAGAAAAAATAAGTACAGCAGGCTAATCACTTAGGCTCCAACAGTAACCGTTTTTTTTTTGTTTGTTTGTTTTTTTAAATTACTGAATCACTTTGAAAACATTTTACTTCCCCTGTGTTTCTGGCTCTTCCTCTTTCTAGGAATGCTGACCTCTCCACCATAATGTTTCATTTCCTGCCCTCTGTGTGTGTGTCTTTGTGTATGTGTGTGCTGCAGCAGGTGTGAGTGTGTGGTCTGAGGTTCATCTCCTCACTGCAGCAGGACCCTGGGATGAGTCACTGTGCTGCCCTGGGGACACTTCCTGCCCTCCTCATAAATATAGCAAGCCTTAAAGTGCAGAAAAATGTTCCTCTTTGAAAATGGGCAAAGAAAAATGAAGGGAAAAATATGTACGTATATGAATATTTCAGAATTTATATAAGCTCTGAGAGACACTGAGGATATGTTGTGGAATCATTGTAAGGATTTTTATTTTATTTTTTTAAAAGGGGTTTTATTGTTATTCACAGTTTTGATAGTCACAGATGCACAGGATGGGTTCGTGCAGGTGAGAAAAGTTTTTAAATGCAAAGAGAGAGCTCAAAGTTCTCACAGAGAAGGTGTGCTTTTTTGTCAAATAAAGGCAAAGAGGGTTGGGAGGAAGAAAGGAGAGTGTATCCGTGGGCATCGCTTCAGGGCATCACACTCTGAGTGCCAGAGAGAGAGAGAGACAGAAGAGTAGAGGAGCATCCTGTCACCTATCAATCTCCCCTCTTCTGGTTTTATTTATTTCACGTTTTTTTCCGTCACCTGTTTACACAAATTGTTTCCCCTTCAACCTTCCCTGCTTTTCAACTTATGCATTGCTCAGTGTGAACGCACGTCATTGTTGTGGAAACTCGAGAGAGGGGACGATGAGGCCTCCAAACTCCAAATCTCTCTTTTTGTCTTCAGGCTGTCAAAGTTGTTGCTGTCACTTTTCATTTACTGTACAATAACAGTACAGTTTACGCTTCTAATAGTTCAGTGAAATGTGTGTTTACTACGGTAGGCTCCCTTTTTTCAAGTGCCTCTGTGCTTCTGCCACCATTATTTCCTTGCGTTTGAAATGATTTGTTGTATCCCGACAGAGCAGATGATGGAAATCAGTTTTTCGCAGCACCAACTCTCAGTGATTCACGCTAACCGCAGCCTCAGAAACACTTACACAATCACATTTCTGCCGAACTGGGTGAGTAAGTCAAGAATTAATTTTTAGTCTCTACCCACTCAACCCATTTTTACAGTCACCAGGGACTCTGAAAAGATCACCAGTCAGTCAGTCAGTCAGTCACAGGGCCATAACAGATAGACACTCTCTCATATTCAGTCATATTCACACTCAGATTCTTACCTAACAGCATTTCCTGAGTGTGGGAGGGAGAGTCCCAAGGAAACCCATGCACACAGGCTGGTAGTAAGTCGGGCACTGTGAAGCAGCTGAGCCTCCATAACAACTTCAGGAGTGTGTTTAAGATTAAATCAGTTGTTTATTACATGCTTGGTTTTGAAATCAAACGAGACCAGAGAAGTGACCTGTCCTCTGTTGTTATTTCGTCGCTTTTAGCTGCGGGATATTTTTCAGTCCAGTGACATTTTAACGAAAGCCGTTGATTTGTTGGCCGCATTATAGTTTCATGACATCACAGCAGGACTCGTTAAATGACTCTTATAGAAACAAGTCAAGAATCAGCCTAATGGCACTGTTAGGACGCCACGTCCTAATGCTATTCGTTGACACATTTAATTACACAAGAGTTGTTTTAACCGGCCATGAAATCCATCACAAAACCCCTGTAAAATCAAGCTTTTATACTCAGGTTTTTGTACAAATAAAAGTACAGTTAAAAAATGTGCTTTATGAGCCAAGTCTTACTTCTATTCTGACAGTAGCAGACAGAATCAGCGTCAGTTGCACAGACCAGATCAAGCCAGGAACGGCATAGAGAGTCAATCTAAAACACCCTGAGCAAACCGCGGATCTACAGCACAGCAAAGTTGGAAATAACAACAATGAACACAATTTAAATAGACAATAATGAAACATTAAATGAGGACGCGTACTCCCATGGTAGAAGCTAAAATAAAGCAAAATGTTAAACACAATTCAACTATATCAAGCAGGCATGACACGCTTCTGAAATGCTCCCAGTGGGATTGGAAGCCACGTGAAAGAAAACCATGTCGCACACTCAAGGTCATAGAAACATGTCCGGTTCAATCAAGGCATTAGACATGCTGATTTGGTTGATTTTGTCATCTTTTGAGAAAGCCAGGTTATCAGTTTCACCCTGTTTTCAGTCAGTCAGTGCGTTTACATGACAATCAAGAAAAACGAATTACTGGGTTAGTCCGACTATGATCGGATTTTAAAGATGCATGTATACCCCTTAGTCTGACTAAAATCGGTCCGTATCTGATTTCTCATAGTCGAGGCAGTTTGTTGTTGCTGGTGACGTAAAGAGGTCAGCCGGAGGTGGCTTTGTTACCACTAGTTGAAATGTGTACAGCGCCACCTAGTGTACCGGGGTATGACATGCTTCGGCCAATAATCCGTTTTTCTCACCGGCATGTATACTTGGACAATTGCAGTTGTCTGAATGAGTCAAACTATGGCTCATTCAGACCCAGTCAAACTATGGCTGTAATCCGACTAAGCTGTGCATGTAAATGTACTGACTGTGCTAAGCAGTGTTGGGAAAGTTCACTTTCTACATGAACTAGTTCAAAGTTCAGTTCACAAACTTTAAAATGAACTAGTTCAGTTCATAGTTCATAATTCAAAATTTTGAACTAAGTTCACAGTTCCAAAAATGAACTAGTTCATAGTTCTTTTTTTTTTTCAATATGTTGATGCAAGCTATTATTTTTCTAAATTATTGCCACAGCCCGTATAGAACCACAGACAGTTATTATTTTATCAGTTTTAACACTGAAACTGCAGCTCTCCCACAATATTCTGCAAAACCAGGTTGTCCAGCTGCAGCTGGGAGATGAAGACAACAGAGCCGCTACTGTACGCCGTTAATGCAATTTGAGTGGTAGAGGATCTGTTTTGGCTCGCCGTTGCCATGTCTTTTGATTTTTTATTCACTTGCGCATACCTTGAAAGGCTGGCCAGGTGCTGTAGTCCAATGTGCCATTTCAGGTTTGTGGTACAGGATAGAGTACAAATAAAAAATTTGAAATAAAATAATACATAAATAAGTAAATAAATAATTTAAAAAAAGAAGAAGAAAGGGAAAAAAAATAAAATAAATAAATAGATAGTTCAGGCAGTGGCTTCAGGGAAAAACTTTTCATAATGACTCAGTAAGGTATTACTTTTTTTGTTATTTAACAAAATAAGAGGTTTTAGCAAAGAGCTCAGTTCCAGGAGAAAAGGAGCAAATTTAGGTAGTGATTTTGCAAATTTTTGTTTGTGAATAAAACATTTTGCATAGGATAACAAGGTTCATCATGTGTTCAAGAGCATTATCTTCTGGGTTAACATAGCAGTAACATGTTTAAGGGTAAGAGAATGGACAGAATTAGCAGCATCAAAAAAATGAGATCCGACAACATCACTCCAAAACTTTTTAGATATATCACAATAAAAAAACAGATGTGAAGCCTTCATTTGTTTTTGCCTCCATGCTTAGCACATTGATGACGCATGTGGCGGTGCGACTCTGTGGTGGCTGGTGTTGCCAGTGTTGTGTCCGTTTAGGACAAATTAATCTGTGTTCGTTTGGTAATGCCTCACTGCATGTTTGGTATGCAGCTGTTTCTGTCTGAAATTGTTAAGTTTCGTTTTGATCGAAAGTAAAGTGAGTTGCACAAACCTCTCGTCCAGCGTCCTTTTTATACACAGCAGCCAGATTGGGTGTTTTCCCACTACATATTAAGGCCTGTTCACGGTGTGTTTTAGCCGGTTTTCGCCTGGAAGGCTCGATGGAAATCTGGCACTGTCTTGAAGGAAGTTAAACGGTGAGAACGCACTGTTCACAAACGCCAGAATGAACGCGTTCACAATAACGTTCATCAGGCAGAATACAGTACGTTCAGTTCACGTTCGCCCAAAATATGAACGAGTTCATGAACGATCGTTCATTGAACGCGTTCAGGCACAACACTGGTGCTAAGATATATGGCCACAATTTGAAGGGTGCTCCAAAAAGCAGCGTATCACCAGCGTAACTGACGCCTCTTTTCTAGCTAGCTTTGGCTGTAGCTAGCTCCTGTTTGCTAACTAGCTCATGGCTCAGTTAGACGCGGTACCAGTGGTCCTGGGGTTTGTCTGGACCAGCACTTCTATTGCCAGGAGAGTCACCACAGGCGACGGGGCCCAGCTCAAATGCATTCGGCAGCTTGAAAGTGAACATAGCCAGACGTCAAAATGACTGACAGAGGTCAGTTTTACAATGCGGTGTAAGAGTGATGCAGCGCCTCTGACCAAGACAAAGACTTCAGGGACGTCAAGACAGGCGGGACAGGAGGGGTGTGCAGTGAGAAGCGACATAGATTTGGACATCAGCAATGGGTCTAGAGCCGAATATTTTGACATCTATTTTTGATTTATTTCGACCAAGCCAGAGCTGATTGTGGAAAGACAATCCGATCCTCTGCCGAGACGAGACCCTTGTATGATGCTTCTTACTTTGTGAGTTGGCGTTTGGTGAGTAGGCTAAGGCTAGCTACTAGCGGCTACATTTCAGCCATGTGCAGGACAAGGGATGTCCGAGATTGGTTGTAATCTTGCGATATAACTCTTGGACAGAAGGATGTATCTGAAAATGTGAAACTAAATCCATGATGGGAAATCCTAGCTAAAAAAAATACTTGTTTACTGATAGTGGATGGACATTGTGTGTGTGAATCCAGGGTACAACTTTATTGTCCATATGGTTCTGTTTGTCACTGATATATATCAATGGTGTCGGCCCGATACATCACAAAGATCATTTTTCTCTGGTGGTTGAGGAGCTGTTGGTGTGTGCCGTCTCAGGTTTGTGGGACTGAGGGGGACAGATGGAGGAATCCCTTCCTCATCGCCCACTCCTGCTTCAGCTTTCATCCCCCAGGAGGACTCACATCTCCCTCAACACAGAGGTGTTTTCAAATTAAATACTATCTAATGAACTGGAAAACCTGCCCCCACCAAGCTTTGTCTGTGTGTGTGTCTGTGTGTGTGTATTTGTGGAGTACATGTTGGGAGAGCGGGACGAGAAAATGAAAGAAAAGCTGTGTGAGAGATTAAAAGAGAGAGGTATTTGCATTGCAATCTAGTGATTGCACAGCCTGTGTGTGGCGTCATGAAGCGTGTGTTCGTTAATTGTATATCTCTGCAGTTCTAATTGCTTTAATTCCCTGTAATTAATCAGTAATTGCAGTGAGGAACCACGCACAGCTTTGCTCTGAACGCAAAAGAACTTTTCAATATGGAGTACATAAATATAGATGAGAGAAAGGAGCCGACGGAGATGGTGTGGAAACAGAGACGAATGGAAAGAAAGAGAGAAAGAAAGAATGAAAAAAGAAAGAAAGAGAGGAAGAAAGAAAGTAGGAAACGAAAGAAAGAAAAAAAGAGACCCTGCTATATTTAGTATTCTCTAAAAGGCCTGAACCATGAAGTATATGGCAGGGACTCATTTCTCATTAATGTATTCTGATGTGAATGAAAATGAGAGATTATGGGTGAAAGTGGAGCAGTCCCTACAGACTTGCAGCAGTGCTGCAAATAAATCCCCACAACTCAGAGAGAAAAACCTTGTGTCGCAGAGGAACTCGAAGATTTGTCCACAAAAGAGCTACACTGTTCAGGAAACATTTAAGTGCACCTCCTGTTTGGGATCTTGGGGTTTGTGTGTCTCTATTTTCCAGTGTTGCTCAACAGTCTTGAGGATGTGAGTCCATCTTTCAGAAAGGGTGTGGCAGCTGTTTCCAGGGAGATCCCCGTCCCATCCGTCCACCCGGGATTAGGAGTGGAAGGAGAACTCCTCCCACTCCCCCTGCTGTTGCAAGGTAATCCCCCTCCCTCCCTCTCTGTCCCAGCCCTCACTTCCCACCTCACCCTGCCCCCCCCTCATTAATTCCCAATTAAGACAGCAGCCCACCCACCCACACACCTCCTCACTGTACATATTGCATATAAATGCTTTTTCTGGTCTGACTTTTTATTTATTTTTACAAAGGTTCGAGCTGAGGCTAGCAGGCTGAACGAAACTGTGTGAATGTGCGTCTGTGCGTATGTTGTATAATGATCGCTTCTCTGTTCCTTTCCCCATCCCCAGATGAAAGCGAACCTTTGTCATTCTCGATCGTTCTTTAAATGAGAGTTGCTGGCTGGTCTGCGGTGACCTGCTGCGCCCCTCCCTCCTCCTCTGCCTTCTATCTGTCCCGATGCACCCCTCCCCACCCCCCTCCCTCATAACAAGCTGGATTCTCATAGATCTCCATCAATTTGTGTCACACCAGGGATTCCCTGAACAAAGATGCCTTAGCCACATCACCCACAACATCTATGCATTATTAAGGCTGGAAAAACAGCCTGCAAGGTGTCTGCCACAGCCTCGGTTACAGAACTAAGTAATACAAAGAAGAGCGAGAAACGGGAAGACAAGGCAGAGAGAAAGACAGAGGGCCAAAGAGGGATAAAAGGCTACCATTTTAAATGCCAACGTGGCCACACATTCCTCACTATGTTAGTGATTTAACTGTTAAGCAGAAAGCCTGCTCCGCCGCTCTCTATACATAATTCCCTCATTTAAGAGATTTCCCAAGATGCATCTCATCCACAAGCAGATCGTATCAGCGCGAGCGAGGCAAGGCTCGTGTTGATCTCTAAATGGTGGCACAATGCTATTAAAGTGCAGCATGTCAAAAGGCCCCATGTCGGAGAAAGGAGCGCTAAGCTGCCTCGTCTTGAGCTCCTGAGAGCCCTCAAACGGCACACATGGCTCTGTGCGGCTCACAACTACAGCCGCTGATACGCTGAGATCCATGGTGTGTCCAGAAAGGGAAATTAGAATAACATAACAAGCCATGTAACCTGAAAATTCCCTCAGGGCAACGATTCACCTTTAAACTTAATTTGTGATGTCATGATCTCTGAGAAATCATACAGCAGGAGCAGCTCTCTGTGGCAGGATTACAAACTGAACAATCGGGCTTTAATATGGGATTTAATTAAAGGAAGTCAACATGAAGAAGCTGCACTGACGAAAAAATACGAGAACACGTTAACTCAGAGAGGGCTTTATCCAGTTTTTAGCCGCTGATGAGCTTCATTTAATAGCAGCTCCGAAAGGTCATGAACCTCAACTTGGGTCCACTCGACCGTCACTGTACAGATTCATTATCAACCATGGAGGAGAACCAGGACTGATAACAAACCACAGGGAGGAACACACAAATTAGACCATAAAGAATGTGTCTCAGGTTAGACTTATCAGACTCGGACCTCCACACACCTCCACCTCCGAAACCACCGAAGTGCACAGCGAGTAAAAATATTTCTCTCATAAACATGTATGGGTTGGAGATCGCCAGCTGTTCCAAGTGACAAAGCCCTTTTGTGATAATGACAGCAGCAAAGGAGGAAGTCATGTGAAGTTATAGAGCGACAAAGCCAATGTGAGGAGGAGGTTGGGAAGGATGGATGGATGGGACATCACACGCAAGACAATTGAATCAAGTTGTCTATCCATCAACCAACCTGCAGCAGTGAGTCTTGACGAAAACCTCCGTGGGCAGTAAGAAAAATATGAATATGCTATTAGGCTAACAAGTGCCGAGTTAGCCTGTCTGACTATGGTAGAAAAATGAATGTTATGAGCCCTGAAGCCCGCAAGCAATCTCTTTAGTATATTTCTGGATGGAGCTGGTCATGGACGGGATGAGTCAAAGACAGTATGAGTTGAGTCGAGTCGGGTTTACAGCACATTCTCAGTGTGTTTGTAACATAGTTTAAATTTGTATCGCTTTCATTAACAGTTAGTTTTGTAGCATAAAAGAGTAGGTGGGAGAAGACTGGAACGGACACTGTCAGTGTCGGACTTGAGAGTGCGAGCACATGGTTGTGTCCAGGATGTGTATTCACCTTGATTGTTATTGTGACCTTGAATTTGATCGCCCCCTGGTGGCTGGCTGCAGTACAGGTCATATGTCAGCAGATGGGTCTGTGTAAGACAATTTTTCCGTAGATGGTTTCTGTCATTTTAGGTAGCTCTTTTCAAGCTGATGTATGTCCAAGACATTTTTTTTTTTCTGATAACTTTGGTTTTAATTAGATTTTTGATGTTATAAAAAGTGGGTATGATATTACGATCGTCAGGCGGGTTTAAGGGCGGGACCTTCATCCTGTGCCGCCAGTGTATCTGAGATAGTCTAGCTTTTTTTTTTTGAAGTGGGAGGAAATGGGGACACATTGATCTTTATGTACACTGGTCCCTAAACCTTGCCAAAATATTTTGGTACTTCACCCAAAACAAGAGCCAACCAAGGGCTCTAGTATAGGCAACAGAGAGCGATGTTACAGTCTGCTCACATTAATAATGAAATGATGAATACATGTAAATTGCTACAAATTGCTATATAACTCATAGTGCTAATTGAATTGAATTTTCAGCTATAATCTGAAAATCGGAAAATGCTTCTATGGGCTTTTATGGACAAAATAACTACTGTGTTACCTTCATAGCACTTGTTGATGGTAAGTTAATCATGATCATACACCCAGTTGCTTATCACACCTCCATGATCTGGCCCTGCAGGCACACACACGTACACAAACACAAACCTTTGTGAATTCACTGTGCACCTTTACCTTCTCAACAGTCGCAGTAATAAGATCAAACTTGCTCGGTGAAACCCAACCTTTGTTTTATCCGATGGAGGCATGAAATGAGATTCTATTAATACCTGCAGCCCAATTGGGCTGGCTGGCTGACTCCCAACGGAGGCAGCGCTGAAAAGGTTAGGTGCGGCAATTATGCAGGTGGAGTTGCAGAGGAGATGGGGGTGAGGAGGAGATGATTCTGCCTTGATCACTGGCTCTGAACAAGGTGTTATCAGCTGCGGCAGATAGAGAGAGAGAGGGGAGAAGGGGGTCGAGGAGGGGAGGTGGATCGGCTGCCAGAACGGCGTTAATGACTCGCCTTGTTTTTTGAAGCGAGGAGTTGCCTTTTCAAAGGCAAGGCAATTAGAGGGGGACTTGTTCCGCTGTGCTTGGGCTACTGCAGTGACTTGGTAAAGCTGTCACCCACCGGCCAATCAATGCCGGACAGGAGCGGCCGCTGAAATACTAACACACACAGCTGTATGTTGTAAAGACACGCGCAGTGCATCCACACACATCGGGGCAACCTTTTCCAATGCATACACACTCTTTAAACACGCGCGCTCTCTGTTTTTCATCTCATCTCAAGCAAGATGACACGTGTGTGGTACAGTTATTATATGTCTGAGTGCTTTACATGGCAGCAGCATGTGAAGCACAGGTGACACAGATAATTGGAACCCTTCAAATCTCATTATGCTGCCTTGCTCAAAAGAAAAGGGAAAACACGGAGAAATTTGCCCCCTCTCACTCCCCAGCCTCTCTCTTTGTCTCTTTGGATTATCCGGCAGCGCAGCAACACACCCACCATTAGTTTGCTGCTGCTGCTGACCCCAGTCATTCATTTAATTGGCTGTTAATTGCTATTCTCTCCACAAGACACAATGTATATGTGGAGCTATATTTAGGCTCGCCCCTCGATGGCTCTTCATGCTAAATTACAACTTTCAGCCAGGCGCTGAAGGGCCCCATTGTGGCCTGTCGTTCTCCCCCTCTGTGACTGACTGACAGGCTGTGGAGGGGAGGGGGAGCGATCTCCCTCTTTCGCTCCTTCTCTTCTCCCATCCTCCCTCTCGTTCTATTAGCTGCTGTACTGTACGGATTGACACCTGGATCAGGCTGCGTGTCACTCCCTCTGTCCTCGTCTGTTTGACACAACAGCAGCAACTTTTTCTGAAGACTTCACCCAGTCTACGTCAGTTTCTCGTCAACGTCTGTCTGGTGTTGCTGAAGGTGACAAGACGTTTTTATTTGGCAGATTTTTATGACATGGGCTGTGAAAGGTATTTTACCATATATCTGACCTCCCTCGTGTCTCTGTGTCTCTGTCACTGTTTTTATTTCTCCAGAATATCTTGATGAAGGCTTTCCATGGAAAACATCAAAGACAGGCTCCCAAAATGGTGTTGTTTTTTGTGTTTCTCCACCCTTCTCTGTCCTCGCACGTCCACTCCAGCAGCACAGAGCAGACCAGCTGCGCCTGAGTCATGTAGGATTGCAACACACACAAATACACAGACACACACACGGGAATGTTTGTGACACAGATGTGAGTTTGATGGATGACATGGGCCAACTGCTGACGTCATCGGGTGGAAATCCCGGATTACTCAGCCCCCTCCGTCTCATCTGTCCCTCTTTCTCCTCCGTCCATATCTCCTCTCATCTGTGTCTCTTCCTCACCGGCAGGACAGGCACCGTTTGTCCAGCTTAGACATTAACGGGAGGGGGGAGCGAGGGAAGTGGGGGGAGCTGAGTGGGTGAAAGAACCTGTGGAGGCAAGAATGGGGGGTGGGGTTCCTGATTTATGGCTCTGACTTTTCATTTGTAATACCCTGATTATCTCTGGGGAGCTGGGTGGGAGGACGGTGGGGTGGGGGGGAGGAGGGGGCGGAGGCCTGGTGCTGGTGAGGAGGCCTGAGCAGCTTAATAATGTGTACATGCCCACAGCGGCAAGGGGATACAAGGCAACAAAAATGCTGCCCCGGCAGAGCAGAGCAAACCTCTCTTTTCAGCAGATTTAATTGTGAGGCAGCTTGTCTTCGATTTCACCTGCTAACCACGTCTCTTCCCTGACATGTTTTTGTCATCATTAAGCATCTGTGCACCTTTTTGATCGAGAGTGAAGGTGATAAAGTCTTCAAATGAGTCTGCACTTGTGTTGAATTCCTCCCTTTTGCTTCCCTCGCTTTTGCGGGATGTGAATCCGTGGAGACGGACAGTGATGAGATAATTAGCACAAAGTCTCCGCTAATGACAACTGCTAACATTAGTTACGAGTCCCACAGACACAGGTGCGTCGCCACAGAGGAAGAGATTCCTGTGATGTGCGGGGTGAGATAATCTTCTCACTGGTTTCTTTAACTAAATAATTCAAACTGGATTATTGAAGCTACTTCTGTGTGAAATGTGACAGATGATGTTTCTTTCACACTTAAAGTGCTTTTCAGTGACTTTCTTTTACAACCATTTGCTCACTTTCTCTCTCTCACACTGACACACACAACCACACACACACACACAGCTGTTGATCACACAAAGGTAAGATCGGCCTTGGAAATAACACCCTCATCATCACTGCGATCGTCCTAATAATCATCATCACAAGATGCACTGTTGTTATCGTAATCAGATCTGCGCTGGTACACAGCTTTAACGAAATGCAGCACATACCAGGCTCATAATAATTGCTACGGTTGTGCGCGCACGTTAGCCGGGAGTGCATACCCAGTTTTCACACGGTGCTATTATCCCAGTACATAATACCTCGCTGATTATCCATTCACGGAAGGCGTAGATATCGTAACCGTTATGATAATCGCACGCACGGCTGTGATAATCCACACAACCGGTGCTCTCTCTCTGTCAGATGCTAATGATGATAGTGGGTGGTCATACACACAAACAGCAATAGCGGGTGGGAATATTCTCCTGGTTCAGTGGGGGATACTGATTCTGTGTGAATCTGTGTGACCACTGGACGGGCCTGCGCCAGACGTGCTGGCGAGAGGTCGAGGTTTGGCGACTTAACGTGGCTCCTTCTCAGCCCTGCGGATCATATCACAAGTGCTGATTAGCATTTAGCGGGATTGATTAATTTAAAAGGAGACACCTGTTTACCTTACGGCCTACTAATATGCTGCCATGACAACAGCCAGTGTCTCCGGCTGTCTGTCTTTTGCATCCTCCTCAATCTCTGCACTCACTCTGCTGCTGGAGAAGAAGCTCTGGCTCCGCTTCTCACAACACACACACACACATGCACGCACGCACGCACACACACGCACACACACACATGCACATACACACGCGCACACACACACACACACACACACACACACACACACACAGATGTCTCTCCACTGAGTCCCTCCATCTGAAGTTGCTGAGGTAAGAAGATCAGGTTTTCCACTCAGCGGAGCGAGAGTGCTCTCACCTCTTCCCCACGGTCCGCCCAGCAGCACCTGTGTGTGTGTGTGTGTGTGTGTGTGTGTGTGTGTGTGTTTATGCATCTGTGTGACATTTTGGGTCCAAAGTGGAGGAGGCTAAAGCGCACAGGTGCATTTCACATGTCCATAAATCGTCTGTGTGTGTGTGTGTGTGTGTGTGTGTGTTGTGGCGATGTGGAAGGTATAAATCATCAGGTTTTCAGGTTCTTGGCTGGTGGATCACCGGTCAGATTTTTCATCCAAACAGCTGCAAACAAAAGCCGAGCTGCAGGGGTAATTAAATGCACCGTTTCAGGCGGGAAACACTCAATTTTAGTCTCAGCGTGATTCAAAAGTTTGTAGAAGTGGACGCGTCAGAGGAGGATTGCTTGGCTGTCTTACTTCTTGTCAAAGTGTTCAGAGTTTCTCTTCATCCTTTCCGCCTCCCTTTCCCACATCACTCCCCTCTTCCCCCTTTTCTCACCCTTTTTCACTCTCTCTCTTTCACACCTTACATCCCATGGTGGTTGACATGTGTCTCTGTAATGTCTCTGACTCCGTCTCTCCTGCTCTGCCTCACAGCCCCATTTAGGTCAACTCTCGAACCTGAAACAATGTGACGGTCTCCCCCTCACACCCTTTTACATATCTTCCCGTCCTGCATTTCCTGCGCTGTCCCTGTCTTTACTCCTCTAGCCGCGCTTTTCTCTTCTTTTGTTTTTTTTTTTTACATTAGTTGTCGGTCTGTAGTTGCACTTGGAGATTCTGTGTTTTGTTGATCTGTCACATCGTCTCCCCTCTGTCTCACTCCTCTCTCCTCTGCTGTTTGTTTCTCCCCCTTGACTCTGGCAGACTCATTATCTTTGTAGAACAGCAGTGTGCGTTCGTCAGCAGTGATTAGCAACATTTCATTCCAACATCGTTAAGGAAAGACAGTTTGATATTTGACGAATGAAGATACGGCATTCTCTAATCTTCCCCGGCAAAACTGTGTCATAGTAGATAGAGGCTTCGGTTTAGTTTTCCATAACATTAAAGCTCGCATTGATCATAATCCAATTAATGAAAAAAAAAAAGAAAAGAGAAACGGACAAAAAGGGTCGAAAAAAAAGAAACGCTTGCCTCATTAAATAGAGAGAAATCAACTGTAATCAAATTGCTGAGTTCTCAGAACTGATGAAGTGTACAAATTTAAAGATCTAATGAAAATTCTTGAAGTTAACATAATTAATTTGCAGCCCTTTTGATAAGTGGTAATGACTTGGAGATTATTGGTTTAAATGAATAGTTTTGTTGTACAGCAGAGAGAGAAGTTGATGAGAAACACTATCCTACTTTCAAAGTTCCCGAGGAGATGAAGCAATGTTTTTAAAAACACAATAAGACAATTAGACTCCTCTATAAACTAATTACTGCTGCTTTAATTCCCTTTCAGATTAAACTGCAATTGTAATAAGACGATGTCTCAAAGGAGATGTTTGTAAGCAGGGAGGAAAGACACATTTGTAATTAAAAGGTGGAATAATATTTTTCTCATTAAAACAAATATTTCCACGGGAGATTAAAGGTGCAGACTTCCGTTCTGAAGACACTTGTAGGTCTCTCGCTCCTTCTCCCTCCGTGGCGATGAATGGCTGCCGCCGCCTCTTTGCATCGCCTCCAGAAACAGACCAGCAGCCTGCGAACAGGAGGTGAGCCGGGCTGACGTCTTCTCTGACAAGATATTAAGACACAATCAGATGAGTGAAGATTGTTTCGCTCTTGGGCTGAAAAGTGGGACACTTAACTCACAAGAAAAAAAAAGGGGGAACTTTTCTTTTATTCCTGCAATGTTATTATTGTGAGAAAGCAGCAGTAATGTTATTATTGCTCAGATCCACCGCAGGGTCTTTTCCCATGCTGTCAGCTAATGTTGATGATGCCCTCCCCTCGGTCGGCGCTCCGCACACTAACAGCATCGCTTCTGATGGACTCAAAACAACTAGTTTCAGCACGACTGACTCTCTCTTATCATAATTTGATTATTTTAATGATCTTGTTACTAAACCTCAGATGCTGCACTTGCATACACCCGGAGGGAAGCCATGGTTGAACGCATTGTATGAATCTCACATGAGGCACAGGGAAATGTCCAAGGGTGACTTTATACAGTGGTGTGTTTACCCGTGTGTGTGTGTGCGTGCATGCAAATGTATTTGTGCGCTTGTGTGTCACTTTCTGCAGACAAACAAAACCCAGCAGCACCAACCACAGCCACGCCGCCTGACGGGGAGAACAAGGTTATGGAAAACTATTCGCATAAAACAGCCCAGTGCGTTATCAGTCAAACACTGGAGCCAGAGGGGGCTTGATTGTGGCGTTTCATCACCGCCTATTGAATTATCTGGATTAATTTAACGCATTTAGGCCTGTGTGTTTTCCCCAGCTCGCAACTTTTCTGTCTCTTCGTTAGCGATAATTACACTAAGTGGGTCATCTCCTTCCGAGCTCCCTTGTCTTTTTCTCTCTCTCCCAACATAGTATTAGCATCTTCAACTTCTTAAACAAAGTTTGGCAAAAAAAAAAAATCTAATGATATAAACGGCGTGATTCACTCAGCATTCCGTGGATGAAAGTCTTGAAAGGCAGGCGGTTGACTCAGAAAGTGGAGGAGTGGAGTGAGAGAATAGCAGGGTTTGAACTAGAGGTTGTTTTTTTTTCAAACTCACCTTTAATTTTATTTTATTTTCTCACACATTCGAGCTCTGACTCACAGAAACTTGTGTGTGTGCCCCGGCTGTTTGAACCCGTGTGGGCTTTGCTGGT
Organism: Sparus aurata; assembly: GCF_900880675.1. NCBI lineage: Eukaryota > Metazoa > Chordata > Actinopteri > Spariformes > Sparidae > Sparus > Sparus aurata. The sequence continues at coordinate 22,742,499 of NC_044204.1, read as the reverse complement.
CAGTAAAAACTACTAATGCTGAGTTATAACATAATATAACACAAGACATGTTGGAGCAAAATTTTGCAAAGTGGGCCAGATTATGTAAGAAATGCCAATATTTTATTCCAGTGGTAGTACAGAATTGTTACAGTATGTTTCTCAGCCCCTCCACTTCAAACAAGACAACAGAAGGACTCACAGGTTGCTTCTTCTCAGCAGTTTTATATCAGATTGATCTAATCTGGAAAACGACTAAGTTTATGCATCTGACCCTAAAAAACACACACACAAAAAATAAGTTAGGAGAGGTCAAGAGAATAAGACACACTGACAGCAAGCCTGAGTCATAGTGCACACCCACTCCATGATTCCTGTTACCCGCTCTCGCCCCAGTGGGAGGCAACTTGAGCTATTGCTGAGAAACCTAGAAGAGGAAATATGGCTGTTAAGTCATTAGGCAGCTCATTAACACGTTGTTTAATTGGTGTCTAATTGATCATGGATGTTTATAAAGCCGTGAACCTCAGGGGCATGTGGCGGCATCAGCAGACTCTCAGGGAAGGCACGTAGTCGGTAAAAAAGTCTATGAATAGACTCACCGTGTCGATACTGTGCAGCGCAGCTGTGTGAACCACTCAGTAAAACCTAAAAGGGAAATTCCAGTATTTTTTTGAAACGTGGGCTCTATTTTTACATATTTTGCGTTCAGAAAAGTTTTGGCATTGGTTCTGTAGGTCACCTAAGCAGCAGCGACATGGGCTGTGATGACTGCAATGTAATTCAGAGTCAAAGTATGTCCACTAGAGTTGCTTGTTTTTGCAGCTAAAAGGCACAGATTGTTATTCTAAGTGTCGGACTTTGGAAAGATAATTCCTCAGGAACCATTGTGTCAACTATAGTATTATACCTTATATTATCTTATATTATCTCTGTCAACAGCTACCAGACTCCATTGAAAGAAATTGTAATTTTACATAATTATTACAGCCTCTATAAATTAGTTTGTTTGTTTGGAATGTCTTAGATTGGATCAGATCCAAACTAAAATGAGGCGATCTACTGCACCAATTTCATTAAAACATTTGTACACCACAATATGTAAATAAATAAATACATTAAAAAATAGGGCTAAGGTTTAAAAATACATATATTTCAGTTTCAGTTCAGTCCACTGGTGGTCTCGGTGCATGTTTGAAAAAAACGCCACATAAGGGCCCTCTTGGAAGCCCCTATAGTAGATAAACCATGTCCCTAAAGTGCCCTCGAGGGTGTTCCACTGCATACAACTGGAGCCCTTTTTAGTTATTTGCCCCTGCTTCTCAAACATCCTGTGTCTGCCACTGCTTCAGTCAGTGAAGTTGCAGAGCCTCCAGATTTAGTTTCTACAACAAAGATTTAGAAAATGGTGTGGCTGATCTGATCAGAGAGTTTAATTACCCCAAGACAGGAAGTTAAAAAAGTGGGAAAATGTGTAATGGTATGAGGTGCAGCTGGAGCGAAGAGCAGTGATAGAGGTGTCTATTTTCATGCAGCCCCTCTTCTCGTGTCTTTTTCCTCTCTCAAACACACACAAACTCACTCCTCAGCTGCGGGAAAAACTCTTCAGCGGACCAGCTCTGCTTCTCAGGTGGTCTAATGGAGAGAGACGCTCCTGATCTGATGCTTTGACCGCTCTCTTGCGGCGCCCGCTTCCTTTCTGTGTTTCCTATTCGCTGCCAAACGCTGCTGATGAAAGGAGAACACACCGGGGCTCAAACCTTGTGCCACTTTTAAAAATTGGGTTGATTTAGTTGAAAGTAACTTTGTACCAGATGAAAGCAGCTCTCAATGTGCGGCCCATATGTTCTGTTACAGGGTTGTAGGCTCGGATGCATAATCTGTGGCCTTTGCATGAAAGTCTTTATAGTTAATGGAAGGTATGAAGAAACACATCACTGCGTCACTTTTCTCGACATATGCCTTCTCCTATTTTTGTGCTTGTTTTTTCACTCGGAGCGCTCTGCTATCTCCCCCCCTGTCATTTTGTGACGAGAACTCACCTGTGAATAATTCATGAGGAGCAGCACGTACGATTACACTGGTTAAAAAGTAATGAGGTGCTGCCATAATAAAAGGTTGTCTTGCATTGTTTTACCAAGTGTCTCTCACACACCTATGTCGTCGCTGGCCCCGAGTTCACATGAAAGCACATCCTTGTCGCCCCCTGTCAGAGCGCTGCGTTAAGAGAGAGAAAACAAGAAAACAAAACCAGGGCCTGTGGAGCAGGTGGTTAGAAAACAGGCACCAGAAGAGCCCCTCCCCTCCCCCCCCCCTCTGCAACCCCTCCACCACCACCGCCACCACAGCGGCGTGATCTAGCCCAGGCTATGAGCTGTCACTGGGGGCTTTTCATGTCTGAGCTCGGGAAAGATCAGTAGACTCCCCGTCTAAGCTCGGAACCCTTTGATAATCGATGGAGCTTACAGTGGCGCTTTGTAACGACAGCGACCGTTCATGGCCCAATCAAACTGCGCCGCTGTCCTCTCTTGTTTGTTCCCAGGATTGTGCAGGCTATTTCCTGTTTGACTTAAAATGAGGCCTTGTGTTTCATGAGCGCGTCAGTGTTGACAGCATGGAGATGCGACGGCATCACAAAGCTCCTCCTTGTCGGGTTTCAGTGCGATATCAGTTTTTCATTCCCGCATTGTTTTCTGTGTACTCGGAACAGATGTACAAGGCTGACACAATTTTTTACATAACCCATACTTACACTCTCTGACACACTTTGACTTTGGCAGCAATGAATCAACTTCTTCATTACATGAAGACGCAATCATGTGCCGTCAGTCGTTAGGCTTCCCACTGTCATACGTCTTCAGATACTTCAGAATCGCTGATGATCACTCGGAGAGAAAAATGCAGCATGAGTTATAACGATTGACCTTTAAAGGAAACTGCTTAAAATGCATATGCAATTGTAATTTTTTTGTGAAAAGGTGTGAAAAGAAAATAACACAACAAAAAATGTAAAAAGTTGAAAAACAAAACATCAACATAAGAAAATTAAACTATTAAAGTGATTAACTTCGGTATGTAATGATTCCCAAAGAAGACGATATCTTAAATGTGTTACTGCGTATATTTGGATTTTTGTATAAGAGACATGAGAATATATCTATCCATGTTTAGTGATCCTAGTCAGTGTGTGAAGTTAAGAGTAGAACAATTGAATGAGTATGTTTTTTAAAAATGATTAATTCAGGGTTGATTTTAAGCATTAGATCCCCACTCAAGTCTCAAAGTTATCAACTGCTGTTACCTAACAGACTTGAAATGTGTTTGTAGTCCCGGTGATGGGAATCAGCAGCAAAGTGTGAATTTTCTTTAATTACACTCAGATATTGACTATTAAAAAAAACTTCCTTGTAAACCTCTTCTCATCAAACTTCAATGAAGACTTTTCTCTTTTGGTGAAAATGTCTTCCCAGAAACTACATAGTGCAGCTTTAAGATGTTCCTAGTATGATTGTACCTACAGCAAAATAAATTAAAGAGTAAAATACACAACAACTGTCAGATTTTTGCCCCTCCACTAAATCTCCATCATAAGCAGTGAATTTAGCATGTTTTTGTGAATGGGCAGTTACGTCTGAGCAGCAGACAGACGGACTGTGACACAGCAGAGTGGTTTGCTAACTTTCCGTGCCGGTACGGATATCTATTTGTCCACCAATTACAATCCAACTGCTTTTTCTTTGGATTCTTCAAGCCTCCAGAGAGACAAAGAGTGTTTGATAATACATTTTTATGTGGAGTGTCACTTTAATAATCAGAGAACCCTTGAGTTAATGAGACTGAGGCCAGTTGTTGGCCTACCACCAGACAAGCTGTTCAGGAAAAGTGGAAAAAAGAAAAACACAATGATTCCGAAGACGCTGATGTAAAACGTGTCAAAAAAACGGACCCCGTCGTAATCTCAGGTATTTCTGTCCCACGAATACATTATTCAGTGGCTGTGAATCTAATTAAGTATTGAACATGCACAGATGGTGCTCTTGACCTCCTGTGAGTGCGCTGCATTGTATGTATATGCAGCAACAACTGGCGCACGTGTTCGTTTTTTGCATGTGAACAGACAGTACCTGGACGTGTCGACCTGTTAACTGTATGGTCCTGAAGAATGACTTTCACTCTGGATGACAGGGACACATTACGTTTTTCCGTACATGTGAGGGTACATTCCTCTGTGTGTGTGTGTGTGTGTGTGTGTGTGTGTGTGTGTGTGTGTGTGTGTGTGTGTTATCACAGTATGATTCATACGGTGACAGATGAAGGGGAACCTGTTCGTTCTGCTGTCCCCCTCGGTTAGATAGACCTAGTTAATAACCCATCATGCCAGGGTTATTGTGAAATTTCCGCTGCCTGCTCTGAGTGCATCACGCACGTGAATTGGTGACCGTGTGTGTGCCTTTGCCACTGAACAGGACAAACAGTACAATGACACAAATAACGTGGGGAGAGAGAGACCAGAGTAAAGGATGAAAGAGTGGAGCACAGATTGGTTGAATAGGAGAGCTATAAAGAGCTGGCGTAGTGGAGGAACACAGTGTTCTCAGCAACTCAACCTCCCCAAGGTTGTTTTGATATTTCCGAGCCACTTCCATCAATCTGGTTGTGTCTGTACAGTAGAGCTGTATCGATTTATAAGTGCACACTTATTGTGTGCGTGTTTGCAAACACTATGCCGAGCGTGAGTCACTGTTGTGATTTTCTGCGTGTCCCCTCTCAATGACCGTATGCTGCTTCCTGTCTCGTTCTCCCCTTCATCCTTCAGCCGTAGGTGGAAAGACTGGGAGCACAGGTATGTGCATCCTCAGTTATATCTTTAAATGTGTCTCCTGCTTTTTATAGTTCAAAATGTTCGGCCTTGCTCACATCCGACGTGCTCGAAGGTAGCATTTTCTGCCTGCCGACAGTCCCTTCCTCTTTTATTGCCATCCATCACTCTCTCCATCCCGCTCCCTGTCGGCCTCCACCTCTACTCCTCTCATTTAATGTCTGCTGTGGGCTGGCCAGATCAATAGTCCAAGACAAACATGCACGGACGTAAACGCATACACACACATACACACGCGGGGAAAAGAACAAACCACACACACGTTAGAGGAACATATCTTGACGCTTCAGCGGTAACCACAGGGGCTCTTAGTGTGAAGATAAAATTGATTCTCACCGATGTTGGATACACTTACAGCACGTTTCATTGAAGAAAAGACAGAAATAGACAGATACGGGGAAAAAGTGACTGGAACTGAGTGTAAAAAAAAACAAAAAACAGATCATCCAGTGCAGCCAACCAGCTGCACAGACTGGCTGCGGCGTACAGCGCGTGATTACCATCCTGTGAATGTGCATGAGCGGAGTGGTGCTGAGGTGAAATGACTTGTGTCATGTCTGCGGGACCACTAGTGGCTGATGGCCTCGTCACATACAGCCCCCGAGCGGCCCGTGTGCGAACCGTGCTCGCCCGCTCGCGCACAAAAAACTGATTATGACTTTTTAGCTTTTCAGATTTTCCTTGCCCCTCGCTCGGCGGTGGATGCACCCAGTCACAGTTACTCAATCCCGGCCTCTGGACCATTAGGCACCATCTCACTCCAAGCATGACCGATTCTTCTGCTCTCCTCTCGCACACTCGTCGCTCCCTGGCGAGGTCAGGGGACAGACGAGCCGAGGACTTCATTCCTTACGCTTCTGTCGTTTAAATCAGGTCGGATGAGTGTCATCCTCCACTCCCCTTTAACAGCATGGTAATCTGATTCTTTCTACTCATGCCTCTATCCGCTCTCCTCTGCCTCCAACCGTCTCGGTTTATCCCCTCAGCTCTGTCTCTCTGTCTCAATCACGGTTGTGTTATGATTGAATTATGGCCTCTGGAGTGGGTCTGTAGGCCCCTGTGTGGCTGCCGCGCTGTCACCAACAGATCTAAGTCTCTCCTCCATGTTGGCCAGGCCTCTCTCTCTGCCTTTACACTATGATGCTCGCTCGCCCCATCTACCCCAGCGCTGCCCTGTCACCTTGGATCACAGGGGAAGAATGAGGAGAGGGACAAAAGCAACGCCAACAAGCACTGACCTCATGGCAGATTCTTTGCCTCCAACATTTATGTGTGTGAATCTATGAGAAGTGGCAGGAATGGAGAGGTGGTCTTGTTGTTATGAGGCATGTACAACAGGAGAGAAATGTCTTTTGAAGCCTTTACACCATGTCTCAACTCTGACCTTTCCCTTTCTTTCTTTCTTTCTTTCTTTCTTTCTTTCTTTCTTTCTTTCTTTCTTTCTTTCTCTGATCTTCTTTCTTGCTCTAAATTTAGGGCTTGATTTGTCTAGTGTTCACCTTAACGGAGAAGCTCACCCATAAATGATGGAAAGCTGGATTAAAGTTTTGTATTCCACACAACATTTCTGGAGCATTCTCCTGAACAACTAAAGCAGATGGGGACTTGTTTTAAAACATAAAAACAACCAGAAGAACCAGAACATTTCTCCATATAGCTCGTCCATCATAAAACAAATCTTTGGAAGTCAAGATCCCAAATTAATTTGAAAAGACGTATTTACACGACTGGTTAAGCCTGTGCACCCACTCCAGAAAGGATGCACGCTAATGCTTTTAGCTGAGTGGCTAAGAGAAAGATTTTGGTTTAAAAATGTGTAAAAATGTATTTTCAAATGAATTTGATCCATTTTATGTTGTTTTTTTTGTTTTTTTTGGCTGGTTTTGTACTTTTAAAACAAGTTGCTGTTTTGCTGTGAAGCTCCAGAAATGTTTTGTGGACTATGAATCTTCACCCGTCTTTATGTCGGCATGGGGCAGAGTAGATGATGACTGAATTCTCATTTTTGGGTGAACCTATCCTTTAAATAAGAATGCTTGTAATTATAATGATATGATATTCTCTCAGGTCAATCAGAGATGCTAACAAAATAAGTTGACCCTGACATTTGTTGCCTTTGTTCAGACTGTACAAATCAACCCAAGCACAAGAATAGATGCTGGCAATGTACGTTCCTCAAACCTCGGATATGTTGCAATTCTTAATTTTATGTTGTGACCATGCTGTGGCCATGCTTATGGTCTGGTTAGGTGTAGGCACAAAAACCACCTGGTTAGGCTTGGTAAAAGATCATGTTTTGGCTTAAAATACACGGTTCTGTCACCGCAGACACAGCTGGAAAATGTCTCAAAATACCCAGCGGTCTCATGCTTACAAACCCATTCTGCCCACTTCCAGACATGACACCAGCACTTACACATAATGTGTGCGTGATACAATATGTATTGTAGATATGATGATATGGTACAAATGACACGCATAAATGTGAAAGTAATTGTGGTTTGCTGAGCATTTATTCCGCCGACTGAGCAGATGAAAGTAGACGTAATCTCTGCTGCGTTGCCCGCATCTTTCCATCCATACACAGATACATGTGCTCAGCAGTAAATTCAGGCTGATATAGTGTGAGGGGGGAGGGGGCAGGGAGGCAGAGGCTATCCAAACAGGTCCGTTACAAGCATGTTGTCTTAATTAGGCCCGACAGCCTCCTCAAAGAACGTGAATAAAAAGCACTGAGCCCCAGACCTGGACTCATGCATAATGATTTAGTGCAAATGAAAAGGGAAAAAAAAAGTGTGGCTTGCACTTCAGACACATGTAATTATGCACAGATTAAGGCACTGATAGTGCAGGGGGATGTGTGTGTAAAAAAAAGAAAAAAAAAAAGCAATGCCTGCGAGAGCCGATCAAGACGGTGCAGTTATCTTTCGCAACGTACTGCACTGATTGCACATGAGAAGAAAAGAAAATCCATTCTCTTTATTTTCCTCTATTGATTCCTCCACTTTATAAGAAATGCTCTGAAAGCGACACAATATTTGCTCCGTCGGTTCGTTGTCAGCGCTTTCAGAAAAGAAACTACTTTTTCCCCCTCTCTCTCTCCAACAGGCAGGCGTCGCGGAGTTGTGGCCTTTGATTTTCATCGCACTTTATCAGGTTGACCAGAGGGTCCTTGTGTGACTTACCTTTACTATGCTCGCTCTTTCTACCTTTCTCTCTCTCTCTCTCTCTCTCTCTCTCTCTCTCTCTCTCTCTCTCTCTCTCTTTCTCTCGCTCTCTCTCTCTCTCTCTCTCTCTCTCTCTCTCTCCCTCTCTCTCCCTCCATCACTGCCTCAGAATAGTCCTATGCTCGTTTCCAAGGCAACCAACCAGGACCTGTGGCCAGATTTTTATTTTTTTTTATTTTTTTTGTCTGTCAGCGAAGGTTGACAGACGTTGAATATAATAACATGAAGCAGTGGCTGCTCTCACAAAATACCTTTAATTAGACCCTTGCAACATTAACCTTAAAGGGGCACTACGTAGTTTTGGAGAAGAAATTCAAACTTAATTTTTTTATATTTAGCTCAGAAATATATATGTGTGTGTATATATATATATATATATATATATATATATATATATATATATATATATATATATATATATATACAAATGTAAACACAGTAAAACAGTATGAAATTGTGTTGTCAGTTTACTTATTCAGTTTTGAAAATGAAGAGAGTTTGTAATTACTTTGTTGAGGCATAATAATACAAAATCAGTCACTGAAGATCTTTCTCTTCTGATTAAAATTTCTTTCAACTATATAGTGCACTCTTAAAGTGATATAAAGAGCCAGTTAGTAAAACGGATACTGAAATGCAAACTTTTTTGTTATTCAGGATTTATTTTATTTAGGCCTGGATTGCCTGGTGTAATATCTTCCCTCACCAAACGGATGAAGCAAAACTCGATTTTTCGGGATAAGCTGCAGCAGCCCTGGAGGAAGAGCGACTTAATTTTCTTTTCCCCCTGGGCCACACTACACCGAGTAAGCCCCTTTAATGTAAAGAGAGAAATTAGAGGCTTACAAGAAGCAAAAAAGGAAAAACAAAACTCAGTGGGCCTGCACTAAGAGAGAACACTGCTATCAGTCGTCTAATTAATCTGTCGGCGCGGTGATGTCCAGGGAGCGGAGGGAGAGACGGGGAGCCGCGCCGACGACGAGAGACGCGAAGAACAATAGAAATCTCACTCACTCGCGCTTCCTTCACTGGGGTGTTGTATAATCTGGTTATTTTTGCGCAACAGAAGAGGACAATTAACAGCACTCGTTGTAAAGCGCTTCAAGGGTCAGAGAGTTTTGAATTATTCCGCGTCCTTTCCCCTCGAGAGCGAGAGAGGACACTTAAATTAAAATTTACCAAATGAAAAAATGACACTTGATATTGTCGGGGTTGATATAGACCATCAAATATACATGTAAGTCTGAGGTCACAGATCATGTTTTGGGACTGCCCCTCGAAGATGTGCTGTTACTCTCCAATAGGGGGTGCTGTTCCCTGCCTTCTCCCTTGTGGGTAAACTGTGTGATTGAGCTGCTCAGTTAGAGAGAAAGAGAGCAGTGGAGCTGTCCCCACCCGACCCCCCAAACACCACCAAATTTATCCCAGCTGACACAAAGTGAGTCATGTCTAAATTTCTGTTCTTTTTTTTTCGACTCATCCCATTAAATTGGACATTATATAGGGAGAATAATGGTGTGAATGAGCCACTGCAGTGTCAGCGCAGGTGTGGGGTTTGGTATTCGTCTAATGAGCACACCTCTATTTAGTTTGTCCTAAAACGGCTGCAGAGGTAAAAGGAGTTCAGTGTTGATTTGCTGCTGCTCTGTGCAACGATTTCAATGTAGAAACAAACATAAAGAGACGTAAAAACCACCAACTCAAACAGACGTTTTTCACGCCTGAGAGAGGACAGAATCAAGTAAATATGATCAATATTGTGTATATATATATCTATATCTATATATCTATATATCTATCTATATATATCTATATATCTATATATATATATATATATGTATATATATGTATATATATATATATATATATATATATGTATATATATATATATATATATATATATATATATATATATATATATATATATATATATATATATATATATATATATATAGTGTGTGTGTATATAAATTGTTTTTCCTGTGAGTGAAAATCCATCCACTAGAATGGACGTTATGTGCCAAAGAGCATATTCTGCCCGTTGGGCTTAAAACCTGAAGACTATTTAAAGGTGCAGTATTTAAGAATTTTCACCTAAACCTCTAAAAAATGTACAAAATAATTAATAGAATTTGAAGAGATAACAGTTCTGACATCATGTCAAAGACGTCTGTGTATTGTGTCGCAGAGATATCTACTGAAGTTAACATGCTAATCAGCCAGCCTGAAAAACTCAGTATTTGTTTGGAGGATGATTTCAACAGTCGGCCAGTTCCTACAAATTGCATCTTTCATCTTGCTGTTTTATAAGTATTTGGAATATACTTTTTTAAAAATGTTATCATAGGTCTAAATAGAAAAGTGCAAAAACAAGCCAGAGTCTACAATCCAACTTCTAGAATAAAAGTATGTTTCTGCAAAACCACAGATAAGTTGAAATAAAAGAAGACTTCATCATGGTTTACTTTAAAATACCTGCTTTGGATGCCATGTTAATGGAAGGACATGGTCCAACTTCTTTTCGTTGCCAGAAAACACCTGGAAATGTCTGCAGGTTCCATTAAAAAATATCAACTTTTGATACCAAAAAAATCAGCTGGAAATACCCCACGGTGTCCTTTAAAGGTATCAACCGGCATGACTTGAACTGCGGTTGGCCGTTTGGCTGCCTTGTAAGCTCTAAAAACGCTGCCACCTTCCTTCTGATGTGAAAGTCAGCGGATAAGCATATATTGTGAATGTTACATAATAGGAGCAAAACATTTTAATTTAGAAATATTATTTTACTTGTCTTGTTTTCTGAAAATAAAAGGATTCAACAGTAATAAGAGGTGCGTCTCCTCCTCCCTCAGCAACTTTAAATGTATGATGCAATATCTCAAAACAACAAAGAGAAACAAAGGTCACAATCAAATGGAATTGAGGTATTTGCTCGTAGGGACACGGTACCACAACATAAATGCTTCAAAATGGCTCCCGAATGTCTGTTCACTAAAGTGGACGCCATTTTATTTGGCACAGCAGCATTGTTCACTGTAAATCAATGCTGCGACAGAGTTATATTAAGTGAAGCATGTTTCAGTTTTAAAGATAACAGTAATGTAAAGATCACGTAGAGGACAAACGGGGAGGGAAACCCAAACGACCTACACTTAGTGAGGGCGAACCTGCTGCAGCTTAGTCTGTGATTAATGAGAGACGGAGAGAGAGAGAGAGAGTGTGAGCTGCTGGCGAGCTCATTTGCTCTGCTGTGCTTGAACGACGGCCGATAGCTGATATCCAATCAGATTCAATTTGCAGGGGATGTTTTCATTATGCCTGGAACATTAGTCAATATGTCTGCCCCGGCTCCGCCTCAGGCAGATAAGACTTTTTAGTGGAGACCCAGGTTCAGCTTTCAGAGACGGTTGGACCTAGAACAGAGCAGGAGTCGGTGAGAACACCTGCTGAGACAGATGTTGAACCATTAGAGAAAAACTTAATTAACCTTCCTTCAGTTTATTTGTGGCAATAATTACTGAAAGGACAGGTAGCTACCTGGAATTGATAATTGAAAAGTTATCTCAACTAAGCGTCCATTTCATGGTCTCACTGATTTGTTTGTCAGTTTCAGAACTATTTATTTTCACTTGAACAAATGATAGAGTGGAGCCAATGAAGGACGAAAAACACAAGTTTTTTCCCTGGGAGTTTTTACTTGAGGCACGAGAGCACGAGATGATCAAGGACGGACCAAGTCTTTTTTTTTTTTTTTTTTGGACAACATGGCCCCTTCTCATCCAAATTAAAATGTGTGCTGCAGCTCTATCTGTCCACCAATAAATAAAAAAACAAATAGAAAAGATCAAAAATAGCGACGCGGCTCCAAAGAGGCGCTGTGTTCTCCAAATCAGGTCTTGTACGGCAGATTAGGAAGTCAGAGTCCTGCAGTTTTTCTTCGAGTAACCCTGCATTTCCCTGTGATGAAGTCTTAAAGATCTGAAGAGCATCAAGAGACATATCTAAGAGAAGTGCCTTCGGTTTTTATTCATGTTCCTTCCCCTTTCTTTTTCAAGTGATCTGCAGCTTCAGAGAGCGGAGGGAGAGGGAGAGAGACAGAGGGAGAGGGAGAAAGAGAAGTGTTTTCCAATAGAAATGAGGCGAGTCGGAGTCGACTCTTCAGTTGGGCTGAGGCTGTCACCGCTCAGTTCAAAACATTCTGCCATGCAAAACAGCCAAAAGCCCCCAAAACCTGTTTTAAGACTTCACTTTGAACATCAGGGAAACTCATTCACAAGCAGGTCAGACTCTTTCAAACTTTAAGAAATGTTTAAAGTCGGTCCGGAAAAGCTATTGAGGTATTTTTTTTTTTTTATGTTTTTCTTATTTGGTAAATCTCTGTAATTACTTTTGTTTTGTTTCTCCAGCAGTTTGTGCTTTTCTGTCAATGAAGATCTTTGTCTCTCGCTTATTGGCAAGTAACAGGGAGTGAATTTGTCATAACCGCAACCATGCACTGCAAACACACACACACACACACACACACACACACACACACACACACACACACACACACACATGGTTCTCATATTCTGGAGGACAGCTGCAGGGGTGTGGAAGCCTTGGGAAAATGGATCATGGACTCCAGCCAATCAACTTCCTCTGTAGCCTCCACCTGTTTGTCTGTATCTGCTGCTGACAATTTCACAATACCAAGAGATTATGACAACATACAGAGATTAATACACACATTCTGTAAGTAAACGCAATAGATTAGCGCTGCAGGAACATGCCTTTCTTTATGCCCCCCCCCCCTTTTTTTTTGCAGTACAGTGAGCACGTATGGCTTTCTGCTTGCATGTTTGTCACTGAGGTTTATTCAACAGAGATTATGCAAATTTGTGTCTATTACACATCCTGCCCTAATTCACTAAACCCTGTTATAATTAAGACACACACCTACCATGGAGAAAACCACACACACACACATAGCGTGCGCGCGCACATATCACAATAATAAAGTGTTACCTTGAAATATTCCCTCGGCCAAAAAGAGAGGCGAAGAGATGCTGAGACGATGACAGTTAATACGCCTTGATGTTTTTGTCACTCACAAAACAGAACGGCAGAGTACGTGTATATGTGTATGTGTGTGTGTCTGTGTCTGGGTGTGTGTGTGTGTGCATGCACACATGTGTTAGTGCATGTCATGAGAGAGGCTGTGCACGTGTGTGCGAGCTGAGGGGGGGGTAGACGATCTTCTCTGAAGCGGCCCAGGCAGGCATCAGCACTCAATCATCCCAGATCTGCCAGACGACACCAGCAGAGAAAACACATTACCCGTGTCGTGTCGCCTCGTCTTCTTCTGTTGTCTTCTCTTTATTATATTTAGGGCTGCCTTGCCTCAGGGTCAGGTGACAATCTGCATTCTCTTTCTACAAGTTTTCTCAAAACTGTCTGGAGTTTTCTATTTTTTTTTTTTGTATTTTATTTTTCAACGCCTTTTTTTTCTACCTCTCTGTTAAAGGGGAGCTGTTGATGGTTTTTAATCCCTACATGAGTCCCTTTGCAGATGACTCTGCTGGCATGGTGTCAGAGAGAAGCTAACAGAGAGCAGAGCTACGCATTAGACAAAAGATGAATACCCTCAGAAGGGAGGGAGGGAATAGAGAGAAGAGGCAAAGAGCCCATTTGAAGTGCCTGTCTAAGTTTTAGTAAAAAATGAGTTCTTTATAACGGCATATAAATATATAAATGAAACACTTAAAGACATTATCAGCCACTTTCATTCCCCTTGCCTTTTGTGTGCTGGTTGAGGTGGGAAACAGAAGGGAAGTAAACACATCTGCATATCTGAGTCATTGGTTCCAAGGGAGCTGTTATGGGCTGTCTCTGCAAATCTCTTCTCTGTGCTGCTTGCAGCCCACCAGCAACAAAATCACCCCCCTACGCCGCTGATGCCGGGTCAGATATTTCAACAGCCTTCTCGCTGATGCACTTCGATTTGAGGCTGGCAAATCTGATTTCAGGTCTCCTGATTTCAAATGGCTGCGCACGCTTTTAGTTTATCTTTTCTCAGGTTCGAACACACGAGCCAGAGGGAGGCGGCGTACGTGTCACTGCCGTTTAGTGTCCACTTGACGGTAAGTTGGCACAGTCGGTGTAACAGAGTGGGCCAAGACCGGTCAGGCCCTCTGTCTACACGGTAGCCGTCACCTGGATAACCAAGCATGCCAAGCCTGAAGCCACATCTGAGGGATCAGAGTAACGGCGTCAACTGGCAGTAAGTACGGAGCTGGGGACATCGTCTCTCTCCACCTGCTTCACGGCACGCTCAAATATACAAAACAGAGAGCACAAAAAGGCAAATATGGTAATCATTTTTCCTCCCAGTTCTTCCAAGTTCACCCCTCCAGTGTTGGCTGCCACATGCGGGAAATCTAATCCCCACATGTATTAAAGCCAGTCATGTATTAATGTACTGTATGAAGTTCATTTGTGAACATTTACGTGTCTTGTATGGAAATTCATCCACTCTGTAGTGACTGTTACATTATTACATGAGGCCACATGCCTCATTTCGTGCTTTCCACCTCCACCAGTTCCAGCTCCTTATCTCAGGAAACAACCATTTTCAAACTCAGCCTTGATTTTGATCTTGATGATAATAATAATAATAATAATCATAATAATCATAATAAATAACTTTATTTATATAGCACCTTTAAAAACATATTTTACTAAATGTTTTGACAGACAAGGCATATGTGAGACACTAGCCCAGGCTTAAGAAAAGTTAGAACAAGAAGGTGAAACACAAATTGTCAATATGTACAAATACAAGTAAAAGCTACAGAACTGGCACAAAAATATACACAAAATCTATACAAAATAAAATGACAATAAACAAATAAATTAATAAAAGCAATAAAAGGTGATGAGAAAACAGCATCATGAAAGAAGAAACAGATGAATGGATTATGTATTAATGTTATCATAAAGAACAGACGACTGTACAGTTTCATGACCGTGACATGCACACATGTGAGCTGACACACAAGGACTCACAAAGTGAGAACATCACCAGCCAACACTGGTGTGGCCGAAAAAAAAAAGATAATTTGTGACATAATCGATTTTTATTCTTTGTGATATAAACTACTACACTTTTTTTTTTAAAGATTTTTTCTGGCATAGACACTTTTATTAAGCAGTAGACAGAGAAATACGGGAGAGAGAGGGGGATGTGACATGCAACAAAGGACCTCCGGACGGAATCGAACCGGGGTCAGCTGCATATGTGGCATGCGCTCTAACCACTCGACAACCTGCGCGCCAAAACTACTATACTTTTTGAGGTAATTGTACTTGAATATATGCCATTTCTGCTACTTTATACCTCCACTTCACACATTTGAAGCTCTAAACACCTTTATTTGACAACGCTATTTTTACTATTATTTACTTCACAGATGACAGGCTGCATCAGAGCCAAAGTAGTGCATTTTAAATTAATTTATTTTATTGGCAATCCAATTCTGATTTCAATAATCACAAAAATAAATATTGGATCCAATAATCAGTCAGGTAGGTAATAGGTCGACCCGTTGTGTACAGTATTTACACACTTCAGTATATGAATAATGCACTTTTACTTGTACTAAGCACATTTATTGTCAGAAACCTCTACTCAAGTAGTCAGTTTCAGGTAAAAATTTGGAATTTACATGATTCAATGATTTTATGTGCCGTGTTTTGTTTTTCATGTGAGAAAAAATACCAATCCAAATGTAAGAAAAAGCCAGTGACATATGAATGTCACATCTGAAAAATGTCAGTTTCACCTATGGACATTTTAATTCGTATGTCCAATAAGGCCTGCCGCTTGTGAAAAATTTCATGTGGTTTTATGTGTGAAAAGTCTAAGAAATTAAAAGACAAAAAAGAAAATAACCACTTACATATGAATGTATGTAATTCACATACGAAAAGAAGAAGACGTCACATGTGGAGATGTTCATTTATATGTTAAAAAGACTTTGGAAATGTCCAGTTTCGGTGAGACATTATTTTCCCCTCGCGTTAAAATTTTTGTTCACACGTGAAAATGGCCAGAACTTTATTCATCTTAGAGATATTTCAATCATGAAAATGCTGATTTTACATGTGACATTTTCATAAGGCTAGGTACTGTATGGTCATTTTGAAATAGATTACAGTTTTTTGTGTTCTTCACATATATCGGTACCTATTGTACCGGTACACTGCTGTAGATTGGGAAGAATAACTGTACGTTGGAGGCTGTAAGGCAGAGTGTTACCGCAGATATATCCGTAGTTGAACACAGAAACGCACAAAATGCAACTACTGATTGATTAATTCCACCACTGCTCATAACAAGGTGTCAGAGCCGAGCAGGTCAGGGACAAGTGAAGCACTTTGTACTCCGTTATGTATGATTCAATCGCAATGCCTGGATTTCCTGTGACCTTGAAATCCTCTCCCTTATCTCTTGTTCACTTTGTGTGTGTTTATTCCTTCTGGTCAGTGTGTAGACTCTTTCACGGCGGCTGTCACCCCCAGGACCAGGCTCATACAGCAGGAATAATGAGCAACTATTCTGCTCTGTCGCAGCGAACCAAACAAGGTTTACAAAGAAGAAGTACTCCGGGGGTCAGGGCTGAGTGCTGTCACACATAGGCCGCACACCCAACGCACACATGCACAGCGCACACACTTCTTTATGGCATCCACTTTTCTTGCATGTGTCCCTTGTGTGTAGGGGTCACCATGGCAACATTGCCCTCCATGGCAAACGGCTGGGATGCCGTGATGGGGTCCTGACCAAAGTTTTATCGATCTACAAGATTTGGTGGCTGTTTCAAAGAAAAATCTCGTTCTGCGTTGTTGAGACTCGCGATCGATGAGAAGAAAATCCCTCGAACCGGACCGGATGAATTTACACTCCCGAGATATTCACCGTTTATGGGCTGTGTTTATGTGTTATCTCTCGCTTGTTGCATGTTCCAGTAGATCATCCGGACTGTATCTGGTTATGTGTTTATGTAGTGTGTGTGTGTGTGTGTGTGTGTGTGTGTGTGCGTGTGTGCGTGTGTGTGCGTGTTTGTATGTATATGTGTGTGTTCCATGGGCATTTCCTGTGGTTAAGTCTATGCAGCAGAGATGATTCATGACTTTCAGTGTTGTTTCAGAGAGAAAATTCACACTATAAATGTGTCTCTTTCCAACACTCTCTGTCACACTTATAGATGCACACACACACACACACTCTGGCGCTGTTATGTTCGAGTGTTCCAACTCCCACACGAATAGACAAAAATGAGTGCATCTTCGTTTATGCTAACTGACACAAATGAACCAAAAATATCCTTAACATGCACTCGTTTCGCACTTCCTCCGACTAGCAGCTCATGATTGTGGTTATAATATCATAATCACATAACAATAGGCAAGATTTACTCAGCGGTGTCTTATAAATTCATTCATATAAATAAGCAGTTTATATAACAGATTACTTTGAGAAATCTGTCTCTTAATTCAATGCTCCGCCGCGCTTTATCAGGGAACGCTGCAGCACATTTGTGTCTAAAGTACAAAGGATAAAGTCCTTTATGGGTTTTTTTGTTTTTTTTTCCTGTGGTCCTGCCTGTTCTGGCGTGCACCGCGTGCTTAGCGGAGGTCACAACAAAACAATGGCCCACGGGAAGTGAGAGCAGCTACAAAAGCACGGGAGCTGGAGAACATAAAGGATAAAAAAAAGCATGTATATGTGTGTGTATGCTTGTTGAGATTGATACATTTCCTGCAACGGCGTAGAAATTATTCCACGGTTAGTCAAAGTAGCAGCAGAGAATTCAGTCTGTCGCTCACCTTATCAACACTGCCAATCGCGTTATCTTAGAGGGGAAAGTCCGCGGACAGGAAACTTTACAGTTCACTTACAGTATCCATTTACAGTTCAGTCAACAATTTTCCTTTTTCAAATGAAGCCACAACTTCCTCATTGCTGATTTTCCACGCCTCTCTGTTGCTCTCTTTCTCTTTTTTTTTTCCGAGCGTTGCGTCACTGGGCTGTGGTTTTCTCACTACTCACAGTGCACAGGAAGTGTGTTGGGGCAAAAACAGGTCCCTGTCACTGTTTCCACTCCTCACTGAGGACCACAGAGCTAAATTTAAACCCAATAACAAGATCACAGGTGCCCAAAATACTCACTTCCCCATACATAGAGGTTTAATTTAACTACTCGGAGCTATTTATACTTAACCATGTTAATATGCTTATGTCTGGGCTGAGGTTAAGTTTACTGAGTGACGCAGTCTGCCACAAAGGAAACAGCCCAAGCCAATTAGCGATCCTCGGGGTTACAGAGGAGTTAGTCGGGACGGTTAGCCGCCTAAAGCTGAACTGCCCATGATGATCACATGAACGGAGTCTGGCCAGAAGATTGGCAGCGTCATGTGTGCCACCTGATACCTGACCGAGAGCCAGCAACATAGTTTTTTGACGCAGATGTGCTCGTCGTTGATCAGTTTATTGGATTAGTCCTTTGCTTTGGCTGAAAGTGTGCCAGAGACGAAACGTTGAACTTGTGACGTCTGTTTGTGTCACAGGAAAAGTTGCTCTTCCACAGAAGTCATATTTGAGGAACTGAAGACTCTGCCACCTCAAAAACTGTTGGATCGGGTGTCACATGTCTGGCGCAAAAATAGAGTCTGATCGGGTTATTTTGATTACGTTTTTACGGTTCATGAGCTTTGTGCCGCAGAAAATGGGAAGTAAGAAAAAGACTTGGGCTATTAATAAGCGAGAGGGAAATACAAGCAGTGAATGGAAAAATGCTAACATGAAGGAGACGGAGCTCTGAAAGAGGTAACATTTAACGAGCTGAAAAAAATGGGGGAAGAGAGCACGGATCAATCAAGGCAAGAGGAGACACGGCTGTTGTAGCGCTGGTGAACACCTTCAGATCATGTCGGGGGAATATATCTGTAAAGCAGCGGCAGTATCAATATCAGCCCCTTTATCTGGAGCAGCTCCTCTATCCACTCTGTCTTTGTGTCGAGGGTATTGTGAGGCCTTCACTGAACCCACCTCAGTGCGCTGCCAGCGTACGTTCAGTGTGGAGGAGGAGGAGGGGTGGTGGTGGTGGTGGTGGGGGTGGGGTGGAGAAGGAGGCCAGTGGACGGCAGCCAGGGCCAGAGTGGGTTTTACTCTGGCTAAAGTTACGCACTGCTCACTGTGACTACTGGCTCCTCTAACTCAGTCTGGCTGGGAGCAGAACGGGACAATTACCCCCGGACACTGCCGAGTCACGTTGGCCGAAGTCTGGTCTGGTTTGTGTCCATGTGGGTCTAAGTTCAGGCGCAGAGCTATAGGATCAGCTTTTTGATCACAACCATGAAGAGCACAGTAATAATAATGCCGCCCAAATGGCACGCCCACCGCCAGCTGCCCCCTGACTCCACCAGTGCTTGAATGAATACACTTCTGTAGTAGTAAGTATATTGATGCATTTTACTCGGATCATAATCGTTAAAAAAAAAAAAAAAAAGGTACATGACTCGTGTGCATACTGGTTTCAGCCACGTATTCGCTCAACTCAAGTACAAATCTAAGAATTTAGATTGTTTTAACCCCTCATCATAAAATCTTTCGCCCACGTTTTCACCTTAATAAAAGTTAAATTGAAGCAAGAATCATCTCATTCCACTGTCTCACATTATCACATGTACATTTTATAATCTGTATCTGCTTTTCATTGAAGCTTACACATGAACTGTAAAATCTGAGGCAACCAATTTACGCCATGATGACCAAGTAAACTAATCAATTTTAATTTAAGTTGTTATAGCTCGCACAACAAAAATGCAATAATCTGCTTCACTTGTTAATGCTGAACTAATTGGTTTCCTCACTTTTTCACAGTAAAGTCAACTCTTAAAATCTACAGTGTACCGGGTATCTCCGAGAACTCCCCCGGAATTCAAATAAAGATCTTTGGGTCTGAATAACGCTCGGTGACACAACATGAGTTTGTAATAGTAAGGTCAATTTTTATTTAATCAGGAAATCTCATTAGAGACTCAAACTTCGGTGACAGTTTAAGGGGTTAAAGAAAAGATGAACACATCATCAGAGGCAGCAAAGCCTCAGTCTCAGTTTCTATTTCATTGTCTTTCTTTTTTTTCTCTCTCTCTCTCTCTGTAACTTCCTGCCTCCTACTCATTCCCTCTCATTTATTCCCAGCTCTGTGTCTCCATCCCTAACTAACACCATCCCTGTCCTTTCACTAACGTGGGCCTAGACTAACATAAGGTAGATGTTGCGGGGCTTTGGAGAAAGCAGATTATCTCTTATTGTCACTTGTAGAAAATGAGCCACGGGGCCACGCTATAAATAGGCCGATTTAGTCCACCCCACTACTCAGAGCTTGGCAGGAGATCAGGCTCGAGAGTGCAACTTTAAGGCCAGGGTCAGTGTGTTACTATGGCGACACGGCCACTATAGTCGATGTGTGTCAGGGGGTGAGGGTGTGCACCAGTGTGTGTGTGTCTGTGTGTGTGTGTGTGTGCCTCCCCCTCCCCAGTCTCTAGCAGCAGCAGCAGCAGCAGCAGTCAGTCAGTCTCCCAGCCCCTGTTGAGAGAGAGCATGTTGGGTAACAGCAGTCTGGAGTTCCCCTGGATTCGCTCCAGACCTCCTCTCCCTTCCCTCCTGCCTCTCTCTCCCACAGTACTCCCCTCCCTCTCCCCCTCTCACCCACCCTGCTTCCCCTTCTTCCCGCTGGCTTTTTCACTGTGGAGTGATATGGGGTTTGTGTGTGTGTGTGTGTGTGTGTGTGTGTGTGTGTGTGAGGACATGCTTGTCTACTCCCAACAGCCCGTACAGTAAGACTGCTGGTTTATTTGTCCTCTTCACAGCGGGCCGTCTCCTTTTCTTCAGCACCACCCTTCCTCTGAACTCCACTGTCGGACCATCTTTCCATTAACCCCTGTAGGCTTGATCTCCCTGTAAAAAAAAAAAAAAAACAGCAACTGATCTGGAGTCAGTGCCTGCTGCCTCAGCATCTCGACACATCTGCTCTGACTCATTTTCTCTAGTTCCCCCGTTCTGAAAATGAGAAATGAGGACTGCTTTTCAAAAACTATTTGTGGCTATTTGTGGCTCTGGCCGAGCCCAGTCAGAGCACCATCATCGACACGATCGTCATCATCATAGCAACAAATGTTGGGTAATGTGTGATGAAACACTTCAACTCAGAGTGTGTATCTTGTGGGTGGATTGTCAAGGTGGGCTCTCTCAGAAATTCTTTCAAAGAGATTTACAGTAACTTCAGTCATTCGGGTACTGAGGAGGGAGTCACCTTTTTCTTGTTTGAGGTGATTCAAAAGTTCAACTGTTCAACATGCACATTCATGATCGGATCCAAATTTGGTTCTTTATTGTTTTATATTTAAAAAAAAACAAACAAAAAAACACTTAAACGCTGAGTAGAGGAATGAATCCTCCAACCGCCTGATCCCAGAAGGAAACACGTTAAGAAGTTGAGAATAAAAGTAGCTGTATGTCGGCGAAAGATGTCAACAAGGCAGCACGATTACCGAGAGGGCCTGTTTAAGCATGTTTACCTGCACCCACTCCATTCAGCGTTTAGCCTCCGTGCCAGAGGAACAAGCCGCCGCACGCTTCTGCCACAAAAGCACACAACAGTCAGTAACTCACCCTGCCATGCACCCAGCGCTGACAAAGCACAGCGTCACAGTTTCCGAAACCTCTCCTTCCACTTTTGCATCACCTTGCATGCGAAAAAAAAAAAGAGAAGAAATGTCAGTGTTTCGGTGTGAACTGGCATGTCTCGCACACACACACATACACACACGGCAGATCTTTGATAGTAGATTGAGTTTTACAGTTACTCAATACATTAATAATACAGAACACACATTCTCACTCTGATTTTAAGATAGAACATTTCCTTATTAAAATGTCTAAAAACGAATTCACCTTTGTATATGTTTGTTGAGTTGTGTATTTAAGTTATCCCAGATCGGAGAAGTCCTAACTTTACACAAGGTAATGGTCTGTTTGATTTGGTCGCCTTCTGCGATGATCAGAAAGTGATGAAGAAAGTCAGCAAACGTGCCTCAACGTAATGTGTAATGCAACTTTAACCCGTCACGTCATATGTGAATATTTCTGCCAGACTCACTTCAGATAGATTGTCAGCGCAGACAGTGGTTAAACGGAGCTTCTACATTGAAGGGGCCTCTCGGATCCTGGATTAAAACCAGACCCTCTGGAGAATAAAAACCAGGAGTCATTTTGGATTCTACTTTGATCCTGGAGGAAAGTTGTTTTTTTTCTTCACTCCTGTTTGTCAGCCGGACTGCAGCGGTATTCGTACATTGATAATGTAGTAAGTGCACAACTCTACAAAATATATAACAAAGGTCTAGTTGTTTTTAGACATTTGAGTGCAGAATTCCTACATATTGTGTCTTTTACATTGAACACAACAACTCCCCCAATTCCACGCCAGTTACATCTTTGGTTTCGCTTTGACTGAGTATCCCTCTTGACAGAAATGACATACTGTGCTCTTATTTTTCAACCTTTTTAAAAGTTATGTAAGATGAACAATATTTCTTACAATCCAGCGCTCCTAAAAACAAGTTGTTGAGATTACCATGAGTAAGACACGACTTGAGGACCTGGTAGCTATTTAAAAGAACCGAGAGGCGAGTATAGGAACTAAATGGGCAAAAGTCTAGCCCAAAAATATTTATGTGCATACCCAAAAAAAAAACTTTATTAGTTGCGATTCAAGACGGTCATCTGAGGGTAAAGCCGGAGATGAAGACTGCCTGTTTGTAGCCCCTCTGATTAAGTAGATAAGTGACTTAAATTGGATCAGTTTATTTGTCTGGCCGGCCTTAAACAAGACCACAGACTCTGGGACGTCTGAGCCACAGCCACTGAATGAAAACGAAACCCAGACGGCTTCCTCTTTCCACCCATCAGCCGCGCTGCTCTCTCTCTGTCTTCTTTTCTTCCCTTCGCTCTATCGTTTTCTCCGACTCAGCCCTGTGATATCACGGAGCAACGGACGTGATGTCACTTCCTGTTTGGTTTTGAGTCGCGCCGAGGTAGCAGCTTGCTGACAGCTGTGAGCGGAGCTGGAAAGATGCAAATAAACGAGGTCAAAGGTTAGAGCTGGCTGATTGTAAGTGTTCGTAAGCCCTCACAGCTGCTTTTTTAAAGTCACCGTAGAGCCTCTGACCATTTTTTCGTCTCTCTGTTGTTCAGTATGTGGCTTCAGCTTCAGCTTTTTGTTTGTGAGTGCACAGTTATTACAAAGGCTGCAAATCAATTCATCCAATGGTACAGGTTCATGAGCCACTGAAGGTGAAATTTTCTGCGTAGCACAATGAGCAAGGCCACAAAGCTGGAGGACAATACACTACTATACACTGTATATATAAATATATATCCTGTATTATCTCTTCTGCCAAAAGAGCAGCAGTAAGAAAAACTCCAACTCCTTTTCCTCATCATCTGTCGCTAGTTGAGAGTCTCCTGGTGACAGACAGGCTGTGACACCCAGCCCTGGTAATAGAAGGCAATTATAAGCCCTGGCGAGAGCTGTGGCAATGGGGAAAACTTTTATACAGCCCCCCTCCTGGGGCGCTGACATGCAGACACACTGAAATTAATTGCTACAAAACATCAGGCGAGCTTGACGCACACATGCGCACAGTCAAACTCCTGGAAAGGAGAAGAATGAAAACAATACACATCATGCGACGTCGCATTGATGCTCGTGAGGAGGAAGGAGAAGAAAGAAAAGGCAGCAAAGAGAAGCAGCAGAAAAAAAAAAAAAACAAGTAGATCCCTTCCAACAAATCATGTTTTCATCTAAATAAAGAAGCCAAAGACAATAGACTCGGGTACCTTGGAGACCAGGAGGACTATTTCTCCATGGCAACCAGTGTGGTGTGTGACAATGCCGCAGTGCGAGGGTTTGAACTGCTGAAGCTGTCTGGGAATGCAGAGATAGATGGGGAGAGAGAGAGTGAGACCCGTGCTCGTAATGAGAACACACACTGTCACAATCCCACTGCGAGAAAAATGGAAGTTCACGACTTTCCAACTCGCACTATTTTCTTCGTTTGACTCGGAGAGAAATCATGTTCCTAACTAAATTATGACACTAAGCCTGTTTATGTTTCCAACAGTGCGTATCCAAATATTCTCATACGTAAACATTTCTCTGGTGTTGCTATGGAGTTGTTCCTCTGTTAGAAAAAGCAGCACCATGTGGCCTCCGTAGGAGATTTATTTTAATTGTGTGGAGTATTGTGGCAGAGAGAATGTCAGGCTATATGCTTGGGTGTGTGCTGTCAGCACACTTGTGGATACACGTAGTCGGCCCTTGGACATGATCGTGTGTGTGTGTGTGTGTGTGTAAGTGGGTGTTTGTGTTCAGTACGCCACGTGCGTTGTGTGTTTGGAGAGCAAGACAAACACAAATAAAGGAACATGTTAGTTTGTGTCCTCTGTGTGTGTGTGCGCGTGCGTGCCTTCTCGTTGAAAAGCTCTTTATTTCCTGTTTGATCCCTCCTCCTCATACATGTGTTAAAATCCTGGATTTAATTGAGATTGTTGTTCACAGAATCACGACTCTGGCAGCTGAAAGGGAAAGAAAAGGGTAGACCGGGGCGGCTGGACGTCTTTTTACAAACTGTACACTGCTGCAAGTCTCAACGTCGTCCTCACCCATTTCTCCTTGTCAGCATCGCTCGACAACCATCAACATGCAATCTCCTTTGTGTGTCTTTATTTTTATTTGCAGTGCGCTTTATAGAAATTCATTACAGTGTCTGCCGCCAGCGTAGGCAGAAAAATAGTCCCTGGGCTCAGCTGAACTCTCACCCTCCTTTAATGTAAACACCGCTTACCAGTCACGTTTCTCCCATTAAGGTAAATGCGTGCATAATGTATGAATCTGGTCTCCTTAATCCAGTTGCACCATTAACCCGCACACCCAGTCGTTTCCGAGTCCTCTCGTGAAGAGAGAGGAAGAGAGGCAACTCTGACCCCCACTAATTTGTAATAGATTATCTAAATTAAGACGTTAAAGCAAATTCGATTATGTACAATTACTTATCACTTGAGGTTCTTTCTTCTCTGGCTGCTGCAGACTTTACAGAATCTGCTGCTGAATCTTCAGTCCAAGTGACCCAAAGTGACATTGAGCCCCGGAGCAGAAGCTCCTGAAAAACCCATTGTCCCATAAGCCAAATGCTTCTGACAGTTATTCATTTATTCATTCCTCCCTCCTTCCACTCCTTGTTTTTTTTTTTTTTTTCTTTTTCCTTGGAAGCATATGACGGCTGTTGCGGCTCGTTGTTGTTTGTCGTCTTGTCTGTCTGCCTCGTCAGCCGTCATGCCTGTTGACGTGTGGCACTCAGAGTTAAATGATTATCGCATGATTGTAAAGAGTTGGGGGGCTTTTTCTGATGGAGACCTGTCTCCTCAGCCCTGTAGGCTATCCCACATCGGCAGTCTCCAGCTGAGGTAGAGGGAAGGGTTGGAGGGTGGGGGAGGGGGGCAAGGAGGGAGACGGGCTTACCTGAATCAACCTGTCGTACCTGCCCCGAGGCCCACCTGTCAACAACCCAGCGACAGTCGCTTTCTCCTTCACTCTCTGTCTCCGTCGCTTTCTGGCTCCGCTCTTCCATCACTTGCTCTGCCTCTGTATCCCTCCTCACCCATTTATCTCTCTGCCTCTCACCCTCTCTACCCCTTCACTTTACTTTAGCTTCGACACCGCAAAACAAATAAGTCTCACCTGAGCTGATGTGCCTCTCTCTGACTGTCATCTTCACTTCACAGCGAGTTATTGGGAACAGCTTCGGCCATTGGACGCAGGGAGACTATTTGTCTTGGCGACTTCTGATGTGACTCAAAACTCAAATAAACTCTGGAGAACAACTTAAAGGTTCTTGTGTGTGTGCGTGTGTGCGCCTGTTTGTATAACACCAGGTTTAGACAGGTCATCCATTGAGAGAGTCGGGGTGATTTCAGGTTCGAGTTGACCAAATTCTCATTAGCTTGGCCTCTGTGTTTATAGCCTTTGGTTGAGAGAGGAAAAGATAAAAACCAAACTATCTCCCCTTTTCTTACCATTCTCTCAATAAACGTCAAGGTCCAGGGAGTGAGCAAGGGTGATGGCGTGATGGTCTGATGCAATAACAAACCCACGCTGCATAAAGCCGCTCTTCCACATAAACAGATGTGGACTGGCAGGGCTCCACTTGACTGCGGACTAAAGCAAAGTTTAAATTCCTGAACAAAAAATCTGAAGACCGTCGTAGAATAAAAACAGGTCTGTGAGTCTGGATGTTTTCTGTCTGCTCCGAACTGTGTGTGCACATGAGTCACACCCAAACGTGTTGGCTAAAGACAACAAGCGGGTTGCTGCTCAGTCTGGACGCTGAGGCCACATCTTTCTGCCTCCCTCGCACCTTCCTGTCGGCGCCTCTGTCCGTATGGGGACGTCAGCAGTGTGAGGCGCAGTTGGGTTTAGTCAGCTCGGTCCGTCAGCCAATAAGAAGCTTTGTCCCGGTGCAATAAGGCACAACATCCAGGCGGCTTTGAAGTGAACTTTAAATGGATCTAGTCTGGTTTTGTGCCTGATTTACTCCTCTTCAACGTGGCTGACTGCTGATGGGGCAGGTTAAATGTTAGAGATGACAGCAGTGCTGGGAGAAAATCTGCAGATCAATACAAGAAGAACAAGAGCAAGTTAAAGGGTAACTCCACCAGTTTTACACATTAAAGTGTGTTAACAGGTCCCGTGGAGTGTTACTGCGTATTTGAGTAAGTGGTATCAAGCTTTTTGTGGCTACAAACGAAGCTACATGTGATCTGGTTAATTGCCTTCAGTGATGTCACTCAGAGGCTAAGTTGCATTGTGGGTAATGAGGGCTCTAGGAAGGAAGGAAAGGGAAG
Source organism: Sparus aurata (assembly GCF_900880675.1). Taxonomy (NCBI): domain Eukaryota; kingdom Metazoa; phylum Chordata; class Actinopteri; order Spariformes; family Sparidae; genus Sparus; species Sparus aurata. Next base: position 22,715,402 of record NC_044204.1, on the reverse strand, counting down.
AAGAATGTGTGGAATAAAAAACAGTGATATCTTTGGTTTCTGCTGTATTGATTGTGACCATTTATTTTTTAAACTGTCCATGATGAGTCCAACAGTGTTAGACCAGTGAAATGTTTTTCAAACCCTGGTGCCTATACCAAAACCTGTAAACACACTTAATGTGTAAAATTGGTGGTGTTACCCTTTAAAGTACAGTACGGAAGTATTATCATCAAAATCTTCATAAAAGTCAAAACACTCTGCTTAAAAATGGCATTTCTCACAGATTGTTATATAATTTATTATTACATTGTTAATACTGATGCATATTTACATAAGCTTAATTTTTTTTCAATGTGATCTCTTCACTTTAGAGGACATTAGAAACTATAACTGTGAGATAGAGTGGGCTATAAAGTACAGTATTTTTAACCTATTATATTGAAGTATAAAGTGGCATAAAATAGAAGGACTCAACTTAAGCACAAGCACTTCAAAACCGTTCTACAGTACAGTAATTGATTAAATCTACTAAGGTGCTTTCCATGTCTGACTGACAAGAAAGAGCAGAGCACAATAGGAGATGTTTGTGGTAGATGCCTCTCTCAGGAAAAGCCTGTATCTTCAGGTTTGATCTCACGTGCAGTTTGTACAAAGACTGTCGGATGAGCAAAATCTCACAATCAATAACAGCACAACGGGTGCCTTTAGTTATCGAGGTAGGTAAAATCGAGTAGTGATCTAAAGTAGAATATGTTATTTTAAGCCTCAGCGGTCAGTGATCTTGAACTTGATCTGCTGAACAGGCCCCAAACAATAAATCCAGAAAGAGCTGACCTATTAAACATCATCACCGGCACTGGGGTCGTGCCGCCCACAGATGATGGTACGCACGGCTCAGACAAACTGAAAAGTGTTTTGTGACAACCTTTAAATGTTACCCGTTGCTGTGCTGTGACTGCAGCGTGGTGCGGGGAAGCCCCGTCCTTCAGTGACTCATCGGGATCTGAAAGGTCAGGGGTCAGATCTTTTGTCATGAGCATCAAACAAACATGCCGGGGGCTCGGTGAGTCACACATCCTTGGGGGACGTGTTTGGTAATTGTGTCTCTGTCACCTACCACCTTCGGGAGGCAACAACAGGCAGATAAGCAGATAGAGCTGGGGCCCTGTTTCTGTGTGATACGCTAATACCAATCCTGCTCCGCAGCCTAAGGGGGGCGAGTGTAGTGCGACAGGGAGGGACGCCTGCAGTGACTGTGAAGTGCGAGCAGATTGTTTTTCAAACAAAAAAAAAAAGCTCCCGCAGTAAAAGAAAACTTGTGATCCTTCCCCATATAATCATTCCACAGTGGCATTCCTGGACTCCTCTGAACAGAGAACAGAAAAAAAAATGTGTGGCTGCTTCAGCGCAGCAACAGGTGGTGCCCCCTAATCTTCTGCATTGTATTGTAAAGGGGTTGGATTTCAATAAGTGAGCCAAGGTTTATGATAACTGGAGCGCCGAGTTGAGGTGTCAAGTATTCGAACAGACAGTGGTGGATGTCTTCATCCACTGGAATCCTATTAGACCCATTTGGCTTTTTCATGCATGTCAATTAGTCAGGAGATTTTCCATGACCCCTCCACGCTGCCAGTTTCCCCGACATTTCCGACAGTTTTTTATCCCTCTCATGCCAGTTCGTCTTTTCCCAGGCGCGTCTCACTCTGCGTGTAAAAGGTCAGGCCGCACACTCCTGCCGGCGTCACTTTAAAAAGCTGGGAGAAAAGTGACATTTATCAAATACCCTCCTATCATGTTCACTCCTCCTCGCCCCATCACTCTATGACTATGGGCCAATATTCAGCCTGTCACTCTGCCCGAGACGACCCGGGCCTCTGCTCCTCTCCTATTTAATAATCAACTCTCCCTGTGTGTTACAGAGGCCCCAACACATCAGTGCCGCGTATTTTATCATCTTAAAGTCTCTCACCCCGGTCCCACAAAATAAAACTATGCTTACAGTGCTCCAAAATAGCCAGGTCCTCTCTCTCTTTCTCCCTCTCTGTCTCTCTATCGCTACATTATTCCTCCCTCCCCATCCCTTCTGCCACATTATGTAACACGCAGGCTTTGGTAACTGCCATCGTCCGCACTCTAATCTTGGTCCGCCCATCATGGGAGAACACAAGCTGAACACACCTGTATGCTAATGGGGAGGGATTGCACCACCGGTGGGCGGCCCAGTAGGTGAGGAGGAGGTGTGACGGAGGAGCAGGAGTGTCTGTCTGTCTGTCTTTCTGTCTGTCTGTCTCCCTGGCATTGGCTGCTGACAAATGCCAGCACAAAGCTTGGTATTTGCTCCCACGTACACTATGTGGGTGTGAGGATTCTCTCTCGGTTTCTCTCTATTTTCTATTTTTCGATCGCCCTCGCCCTTCCTTCCCACCTTCTCCATCTCTTTTTCTCAACCTGCCTCCATCGCCTCGTTACATACAGTATTACATCTCTATTTCTTCGCCCCCCCATCCCCCTCCCCCTCCTCTTATTTTTATGTTCCACCTCCTCCTCTCTTTTTTTGGCTTCCCCGTGTACTTCCTCATCTTTTCTCAGTGGCATATTGGGGCATGATTAAATATCATCTCATGCAGGGTGTGTTTGTGTGTGTGTATGTTTGTGTGTGTGTGAGAGAGAGAGCAGGGGCGTGGTGGCTGCGTAGGTAATGGGAGAGCCTGGCTTTCTCGCCGGCTGGCAGAGCGTTGGTGTTTCATCAGGCGAGTGAGGACTCCTCTAGCTGGTTTGTGTGGGCAGGATGGGGAACACACCGAGGAGAATGAACCGGCTGACCCAAACACACACACAAACATGCGACAGTGCACACACCGTGCACATCGACATCCACACAAACACAGACTAATTCTCCTTCCCCTGCCCTTACAGCATCTGGCTTCCACCCCCTCCATGCATCAGAGTGAAGGGAGGCCCAACCAGCCACTGCAAACTGTTTATCATCTTTATTACTTTATTACTTTTCTGACAGTTTTCCCTAACCTGATTTTATTACATTGTCATCAGATGATGAGTTCTCTCATCCGCTCTCTCCTTTCTTTCTTCTTTGCTTTGCTACAAATTTATCGACCCTGGTAACTGATGCATGACGGCACAGAAGGATGCAGACAGGAGTTCAGATCTGGTCACTTTGTACAACTCACCATTGTCGTTGCCGTGTCCTGAGCTGCTGGCCCTTTGCTTTCCTCGAGGCCTGGAGAGGAGTGGCACCCCTCGCTGAAAAAAGCAAATGTAAACTTTTTTAGGAGTGTGCAGTGGGAGCACCATTCTCCTCCTGAAATACAACACGGCTCTGAAGAGCCACATACCTTCAAAAGTGATTAGATTTGATCATTTATACCTATCTGACTGCATGAATAAACAACATTACACATTCTCCAGCTGCGCCCTCTACTTCAGGCTTATTTGGATTTTGTGAAGGAGCCTCTGCTCCAGATCATCCATAATATATGACAGAATTTTGCTATCAGTCTAATGGGGGTAAACAGAGAGATTTGCCAGAGGCTGAATGGGAAACGCCCGGGAGAGAACACAATCCAGTAAAGACCAAAAACCTACTGTGTGCACCTGGATTATGTTTTATGTCTATCTATCTATCTATCTATCTATCTATCTATCTATCTATCTATCTATCTATCTATCTATCTTATAACTAACCGACACCTGTAGATTACAAACATGGTTAAACAGTATTTTCAGTCTGAATCAATTAATATTTGATCTCACCTGTGCTGCCCTCAGCACCATCCCTCTTCTCTCTCTCTCTCAGGCCACCTCAAAGTGTCCTGCCCACGATGTTTCCCAATGAGGTTGCTCGCATATAGATTCAGTCAGCAGCAAGGGAAACACATTGATTTCCCGTCAGCATCCACCGAGGAGTGCTGGCGCGCCAGCCGAAGCTGGAGCAGCCGGGGGGAACATCGGTATCCCGCAGGCGTCCTGGCAGCTGTGCGCAGCGTTGTTAATGCGGCCCATTAGGCCGCTGAGTGGCAGAGAGATTCCCCGAATATTGAGCCGGGGACACCCCTCAATTAGACCGATCGCCCCGCACCTCGTCAGCATCCGCGGCTATCTGTTCTCATTAATCAATGACACGGCCGAGAGAGATGGAAAGTTAATTTAGAGGAAGTTTGCAACGAGCCAGCAGAGTTTGCACGGTATTATATTTTAATCCTACAGCCTCAGAAATACCCTCATTTATATCAAAAGTCCAAATCAATTTACCATGCCGCTTAGTTATTCATAATCAATAAGGCTGTAGGCTGGGAATGGATGGCAATGTTGATTACTGAAACGTAAAATAGGTTTACGCCTTAAAGAAAAAAAAACACTTTTGAACAGTTTTGTATTATTTTTGCTTGATTTTTCATAAAAACACATGATTGTTTCATTTGTGCTTTTCGAATTCATGTACACACGAGCCTCCGCTCTTTGTTGCTCTGACATTAATAAAACACGTGTACAGCAGTTTGCCTGTTGCACAGAGTCCGTCACATAAAGTCGAACAGCTCCGCTGAAGCTCGGTTTTAAAGCAGAGAAGCAGGATTCTGCTGCTGACATTAGTTATTGTGAGCGCAGGACATGATTTGCACTCCAGCCTCTCATTCACTGCCAAGCGGCGATCAGCGCTGCCTCAGGAAGTTCCAAATAAGGACAGGGAAATGGAAACCCACCGGAATAGGTCCTTATGTAGTCACGACCTTATATGGCACGGCGGAGCCGGGCTTTCCGGCAGCAGCGCTGCCTGCTGCACAGATGGGAAATCCAAATCAAATCTATGGGGCGACCGGGACAGAGCAAGAAATATGCTGCTGTCTCGCGGAGCTGTTCTGCTATGAAGATACATTGATTCGGGAAAGAGGAAGAGCGGCGTAGTCTTCGCAATTTACTGCGAGAGCTTAATATAAAGTCTCTCCTCTCTGCTTTCCCCCCAGGCCAGCGTCATGTGTCCTCCACTGCAGTGCCTAAATATGGGCTTCCTCCGCTCCAAATATGGACATCTACGTCACGGCAAGAGAATATAAAAGACGCAGGGAAACCTCTCAGCTCAGAGAGAGCCCTGAGCGCCCACAAGAGCAACTGTTAGAGCAGAGATAGATAGACAAACACATAGAACTCCCTTACAGAGAAATATCACAACAAAAGTAAAAAGTCAATTCAAAACAACATCTATCCAAGAGGGTCAAAACCTAATTGGATAAGTTATTTAATACATAGATTTAAAAAAAAAAAAAAAATCAAGATTAATTTGTTGATTAATTTTGATGAATCTTAGGGAATGAGTATAAAGGACACTTTTGATTTTTTCTGAAAAGACAAGTGGATCTGTACTCATCTCTGAGAGAAAAAGGAAAACAACAAGACAACTGGAGAACAAGAGTCCTGGAGCAGAAAACGGCATCTTCATCGGCATCAGCAGAAGTGTGCAGTGCTCCCTGAGCTGGGTTAAGTGATTTCCTCCACCTGCGAGGCACCGCTCTGCCAGCGTGCATCCAGCCTCCCTGCACTCCTCACCAGCTACAAGCGCAGCCTCAGCCGTGCAGCTCCAGCACCAGCAGAGGATGGCTGCAGCCAAGACCGAGATGATCCTCCCAGCCCTGCAGATCTCAGAGCCCCTGAGCTTCCCTCACTCCCCCATGGATAACTACCCAAAGCTGGAGGAGGTGATGATGCTCAGCTCTACAGGGACCCCCTTCCTGACCGCCTCCGCACCCGAAAGTGCAGGCTTTGGCTCCGGGGAGCCAGGAGAGCAGTATGACCACCTTGCTGGAGGTAAGAACTGGAGATTTTCCTCTTTTACATTTGGTTCTCTGTGCTAAACATTTGATCTCATCTGCTGAACTGCACTAAAACCAAGAGAAGAGTTAAGAGAAATAAATAGCACAACTTTCATTATTATTTATGCTCTGCACTGAATGTTAATTTACATCATGAATTGATCATATAGCCACAGATGACATATTAAGAAAATGTGTTTTATCTTGGATTCTGGTAACAAATTGTTTACTAAAAACTGCAATTGTAGGCTACAAGTGAATAAGAATTGTGGCTACTCAGGCGACAGACATCAATACAATAAAATCCTACAAATTAACAAAATTTGAGATATAATATATATAATATAATCAGATAAAAATATCTGACATAATACCAATTTATTCATAGCTGTAAATCCATGTCGACTCTCGGAGGATTCAAAACACTGCTCAGTCACTGCATGCCTCTAGACGCTCCTACAGCTCAATTCAAATTGCATTCCTAAAACCAGCTGAACTGCAGTTTCGGTAATCAATTGCCTCGGGCTCTGTGATGGGCTTCAAGAATGTGCGTGTTGGTGTGTGTATTTGTGTGTATGTGTGCAAGACAGGAAGACAGGAAGACTGAAAGAACGATCGACAGAGTGTGAGCAGAGGAAAATGCGAGTAAATAAAGCTTGCACAGCAGCTCCCGTTGAGGTGTGGAAGAGGCAGTTTTAGAGTTTAGGGGGGGGGAAGAGTTTAGTTTGGGGGGTGTTTCTCTGCGTAGGCACCTGACTGATCAGGGTGACACACTGTCCACCGCTCTGGCAGGATTCCCCCTCTCCCTCCCTGTGGATATTGACAGTTTGATTAATGTCTCCCCTTTCTCTGTGCTCCCTGCAGATACGTTACCTGACATCCCCTTCAACTGTGAGAAGCCGGACCAGACCTACCCCACCCAGAGGCTGCCCCCCATCTCTTACACGGGCCGCTTCACCCTGGAACCTGCCACCACCTGCAGCAACAGCCTCTGGGCGGAGCCCATCTTGGGCCTGTTCACAGGTCTGATGGGCAATATTGCCCCCAGCTCCAGCTCTTCCTCCTCTGCCTCACAGACCACCTCTTCCTCCTCTATATCCGTCCCGTCCTCCTCCACTTCTTCCTCTTCTACCTCCTCATCTCAGAGCTCCAGCCTCAGTTCCTCCATTCACCACAGCGAGCCCAACCCCATCTACTCAGCTGCCCCGACCTACTCCAGCCCTAACTCTGACATCTTCCCAGACCAAGGCCAGGCCTTCTCCAGCGCCACCGGAGGCGTGCAGTACCCTCCTCCGGCCTACCCCAATGGCAAAACCTGCAGCACGAGCTTCCCTGTGCCCATGATTCCCGACTACCTCTTCCCTCAGCAGCAGGGAGAGATAAGCCTGGTGCCCCCTGACCAAAAGCCCTTCCAGAGTCAGTCAAGCCAGCCCTCCCTGACTCCTCTGTCTACCATCAAGGCCTTTGCCACCCAGACTGGTTCCCAGGACTTAAAGGGTGTCTATCAGTCTCAGCTGATTAAGCCCAGCCGCATGCGCAAGTACCCCACCCGGCCTAGCAAGACACCTCCTCACGAGAGGCCCTATGCTTGCCCCGTGGAGACCTGTGATCGTCGCTTCTCACGCTCCGATGAGCTGACACGTCACATCCGCATCCACACGGGTCAGAAACCCTTCCAGTGCCGCATCTGCATGCGCAACTTCAGCCGCAGCGACCACCTGACAACACACATCCGCACTCACACCGGTGAGAAGCCCTTTGCCTGCGAGATCTGTGGACGCAAGTTTGCCCGCAGTGACGAGAGGAAGAGGCACACAAAGATCCACTTACGGCAGAAGGATAAGAAAGCAGAGAAGGCGGGGGCAGTGGCAGTAACAGCAGCTCCAGTATCAGCCGCTTCACCTGCCTCCAGCTACCCTTCACCTATCACCTCCTACCCCTCTCCAGTGTCTTCTTACCCCTCTCCCGTCACCTCCTGCTACTCCTCTCCCGTCCACACTTCCTACCCATCTCCTTCCATCGCCACCACCTACCCATCGGTGTCCATGTCCAGCACCTTTCAGTCCCAGGTCGCCTCCTCCTTCCCCTCCTCAGTCGCCTCCAACATCTACAGCTCCCCTATCCCCACCCCGTTATCAGACATGCAGACCACTCTCTCCCCAAGGACAATCGAGATCTGCTAAGACAGAGAAAAACTTTTTTTTTAGTCTCTCCGCGCCTCTCCTTCCTTAAGGTTCTTTGAGGGGAAAGAAATCAGCATCAAAAGACTTTGTTTTCCCCTCCAAAAAGCACTTTTCTGTCTGCTCCCTGTGCAGTGTTAGGTGAATCTTGAGATTTACCTGAAAGAGAGAAAAAGACACATGTCAAGGACTGGGCAAAGACAATAGAAGATGAAAAGGGATTTTTTTTTTCTGACTCTGTAAAACAAATGCAGCACTTCAAATGCATACGGGACTCAACAGATAGAGAGTAAAAACCGGCACTGACGGTCTCTACTATCCAGTACACAAACACCAAGAGACAAACAGATTGCCAGCCGTTGTGGTGCTGAGACACGTTCGCCCTTGCAGGCACTCATACAGTACAAAAGACATTGAATGATATACATAAGCTACCATATATGTATATTGTACATGTGCCATGTTTCGTTTTTATCATTCTTTGGTACCATTGATGTGAAAAATTATTTGCATATTTGCATTGTATTATTTGAAGTGAGCAGGGCCATATTTTCTACATACGTTCTCTATTATGTAGTGATGATGCTGTGATACGTTTTGACATTGTTTGAAAAAAAAAAAGCACTTAAGTATTCAAGCATGAGTAAGAGTGATGTTAGTTTCTGTTTGTAAATATCATCCACTGGTACGATCTCCTTCTCTCTCTCTCACATGTGACATATCGCTCGGTTATATGGAAAAACAGAGAGAAGACAAAAAAAAAAAAAAGAAAACGTTTAAAAAAAAAAAAAATCTAAACAAGTCAAACACTCCCGTTATTTGGTGCCTTTTGTGAAGCCTTGCTGATGTTGTGACTCGGCTGTGCGCGAGAGAGGATGCACTGCATCTCGCCTTAAGGGTTGAGGGAATATTTTTGTTACAGAATGTAAGTCATACTCAGAGGGAGGAAAAAGGGACGAGCTATGAGGGCACCGCTTCATTTCATTAGAATGTAAGCAAAAAAGGAGAAAAATTATAAAGTATATTTTTGTAAAACTTAAGTGTAAATATCCACATCTTCAAGAGCTGGAATGTTGAAGTTACCTACTGAGTAGGCATGGGATTCTTTTGTATGTTATATACATGCAGTTCATTATTTTGTGGTTATCTTTATTTTGTATTTGTGTTTGTTAAAACAAGTGACTGTTTCTGGCTTCTAAACACATTGAATGCGCTTAACTGCCAATGGGATATTTGGTGTACAAGATATCCTCCCAGAAATGAAATATAAATAAAAATATGAATATATATGTATATTTGTTTTCATTCTTTATTGTCCGACTTTTGGGTTTTTCCACATAGAGAGGCGTCTCAATGACATCCTTATCCCGCCCTTCATTTCATCATGTACATCCTTCACACATGACCGTAATATATTCCATCATTTTATATGTTAATTATATGCAGATTATTAGCAGATTTGTACGACGACTTCACATCACAAGGAGGCAAGCCTTTGACTTGAGAAAAAAAAAAATCTGTATGGCTTGATCTTATAGGTACTCTCCGTTTCAATCGCTGTTCTCCAATTGAACCCTGTCTTAATGATAACACTAACGCATGACTCCCATGCCTATAAACACTGAAGATGAGGAACTCTTATCGAGATCCGGCGTGCTCTTGAAGATATTAAGCTTATCTAAATTCCCATTTCATTTTAGATTTTGTGATACACGCTGGTCCTCACTGTTGAGCACACAGACTTCCAGCAATTTGATCTTTAGGCAGAATTACAAAAAAAAACATTTCCTTTCCCTTCTGTGTGCTGGTGCTGTTAGAGGAATGATTTTTTTTCCTTTTTTTTCCCTTTTTTTTTTGGAGAGCGATATTTTGAAACCGACTGTGCTTAGACATGCACAGGGCTTATTTTCACAGAGTGCAGGTGAAATCCATCACATGATAATTACCTTCCTTTCCGCAAAATGTGGTCGGTGAGATGCTGTCACCTCGCACTGAATGAGCCGTAACACACAATTGGGCATTAACCGTGTAGGTTAGACCGAATTGTTGCACGGGTGCAGCTGAACAGACTGGCCCTGAAGGTTTAACCGCTGTTTCTTTTGGTTTTTTTCAAGCAGAATATAATAACAGCCTCGTCGCACCGTCATTATTCATCTGCCACTGTTCTCGAGGCGAAGGGATTCTTGCTACATGTTTGAGTATGAAAATAAAACAGCTTGGTTTTTTTAAGCCTGTGTAGACATGAAGCCTCCGAAGTTCTTTTTTTTTTTTCCTCCTTGAGCTTTGGAGTAATTTTGTGTTGTGAAATGCACTAACCAAAATACTCACAAATGCAAACACAGCTAAAATAGAAAGCAGGAAATCAAGTAGAAGAGAGTGATGGAGGGAAAAAGGAAAATAATTAAGATAATTGGTCTCCTGATCCCAAATTGACTTTCTAAATTGGGTCTGTTGAGTTGTGTGCGTGTTTGTATCGGTGTGTGCGTGTGTGTGCGCACACGTATGCTGGCATTTGTGTGATACACACAGTGGCTGCGTATAGTCTCTGAATAATGTAGCTGTTTCCCGCTGTGTGTCTGCATGCTGCTGCCGCGATGTGTAAGTGTGTAATTGTGTGAAATCTGCCGTGTTAGCAGCCGTTGTTCTGCCCTGCGTTTCCTTGGTTAAAGCTCAGTATCCCCATGAAACACATCCACCTGGACACCACCCTCGCATCTGCTGACACAGTTCACGTGTGTGACTGTGTGTGTGTGTGTGTGTAAGTCTGCTTGATTATGTGTTGACACTCCCAAATGATAAAGCAAAAGGCAGCAAAAATGGCAGCGGCACGCAACAATGGTCCATTTTCCTGCACCACTGTTACAATTGAATAAATAAATGAAATACACACAGATAAGAGGATAGACGATATCGAGTCACAAATCGGCACTGCGGTTGATCTCCATGCCGACTTAAATCATCTTGATTTTTTTAAACAAAGATGTTCACCGCTCCAGCTTTTCGGAGCAAATCTCTAGCCTCCTTGTGTGGCTTAAAATCCTGAAATCTGTCATTTCCTGTCATTGTTTACAGCATTATTTTGGTCTCTGGCTCCAAATCAAGAGCCATTCAGCAGCTTTTGCATCACAACTTTCTCATACAACCATGCTTTTAGGAAACTCTTTAACTCGATGTGAAAACCACAGGCTGTGCTTCTCTCAGCCCTTTTCTCATGTGGAGAGACAGCGTTTCAACCAGTCTTGTCACAGTCCATAACTGAAATGCTGGAGAGACAGACAGCCGATATCCCTCAGATCGTGAGGGGGATTGTGTAGCCCATCTTCTCCTCTTGCTCTGATTTAAGGCTCTTCCTCGCAAATCAAAGCTCACGTGCTGGGCCCGATCTGTTTAGGGAGGTGTGAGAGGAGCGCGAGAGTGCAGTTGCATCGTGGCTTCACTCTGTTGTAACCCGCAACGGAGCCACCTCACGCCCCCCAACGGGCTTCCACTTCAAGAGCCCTGCCTTTGTTCAAAAATGTATTTGTTCTCCTATTCTTTTTGGGAGCTGCGTAAAACAAAAAAGGACGAATGGCGAAAAGAACGTCTCTTTCTCCCTCCCTAACCACCCTCCAACCCAATCCCACTGCCACCTCGCTGCCTCTCTCTCCCGCTCTGTCTCTGCCTCGCTCGCCCCTCTCTGGTGGTGCATATTTTGCTGCAGATGCTAATGATCTCCCCCCCCCCCTCTGTATTCTGATGCAAGGTCTGTCTACACTTTTCCCTTTCATCCACATACAAATGTGCTCTTATTGCCTCTTCGCCCTCGGGCCTTTTAAGATGCCTTTTTGAAATATGCTGTTTGATAAGCACATCATTGGCCAAGTCCCCGCAGTGATTAGAACTCTCTTTAATGTGAGCAAGTTAGAGAGTGAATGAGGGGCTCCGGGGCCAGCAGCTATTCGTTCTCCTCTGCCCTCAACCCTTGACATCTCCCGGGCCAGTCTGGAGGGGCCCATAGGATGACCCAGAGTCCAGTTTTGTACGTGTGCACCGGTGGCCTAACAGCATCCCTCATCACCACGTGGAGATTAAACACGGGAGGAAAGACACAGGAGAATCGCTTTCATACAGACACAGTACTGTATGCTGGAAGGCTGGATTCCTGTACTTTATCACAGGGATATGACAGGAGGACTGCACTCTAATGTCTTTTAAATATGCTCCATTGATCTCATGTTCAGAACCTCACCGGGATACGGCTTTTTCTGATCGCGCCAATAGGGAGCGCTGATACAGTCGTCAGGTGCTCTCTCCTGTTCTGCCTCTTACACTCGACACCTGTTGAGCCTTTTGGGAAAAGTAGGTTATATTTAAACTGCTTGATTTCCAGCCTCCTCTCAGTTCACATTTCAGGTAGATTGCAACACTTACAGACGCAGCGTTCAGGAAACGTGCTTGGCATATCGCAGTTTGAAACAAACATCAATCAGAAAGTGTAAGTATGACAAACCTGGGCAAAATGTGGCAGTCCATTTATATTTAATGCCACCCTCACGCTGTACATGAGACACACACACAGACCAGTCTGAACCAACAGACGCTCCGCCTCGCACATCAAGACAAAGAGGCGCATAATAGATAATCAAAATGTCACAAATTTGCTCTGCATTTTCTGTGTTAAGATGTGGGAATGTTTTGCATGTTTGTTGGCTCCGTGTGTGTTCAAAAAACCCCACGAGATGCAAGAGCCGCACAACTCACACAAGCGTCTTTGAAATTATTTGTGGCACACAAAAGAGATTTTTTGACGTATCACTTCCACAATAATCTACAGGTGTCCTGGCAACTTTAGCTCTACTTAATAAGCCATGCTTGTTTGAAGTACATGGCTTTGAACAGACAACAAAACAGTGCATGCTTAAGTACCTCCAAATATGACACCTCTTCAACTCGGCATCAAGTACACTACAGCTTCACAAAAGGCACCTGGGTGGCTCTGAAATGCAAACAGGCCCTCATAAGTCTTTATGTGTTAAGGCTAGTGAGTGGGCTCGAGCTGTTTTCTTTTCTGTCTGCGAGTCTGACTATCATATGCAGTCCCTGAGCGGGGTCTCTGAGGCTGGGTAAATAAATGCAGTCATGCCTCACAGAGACCTGTCTGTTTTTATCAGAGGGATACATGTTCAGCAGCAGATGGCTTCCTGCTGCAAATGAGAGGCTTCTGACGGCACCGTGCAAGACGTCGATTCCTAAATAACGACAGTTCAAACAAAATAAATAATGTGGTTATTTATATTGGAGACTCGTGTAAATCATCATGCCTTCATTTGGGAACATCTGTAGAGCTGTAGTAGATTAATAGAGCGCTCAGCTGTGCTAATTTTGCAACAAAACTATAATCAATACCCCCCCTGCTTTCCCCCCCTCATTATGCTGCCTGTTTCCATGACCCATTTTATTCCACGTGGAGCAGTAGGGATGCATTTCAGGGTCACTGGTTTTGCTTGAGCTGTGGTTCAAGAGTTCAGAGCAACCACCCAGTTGTCACAACGGCCCAGATTAGAGGTGAGAGCTGCAGCGCTGTGAGTGTGTGTGTGTGTATATGTGTGTGTTTTTGGGACTGAATATTTTTTTTCTTTCATTTCCAAACATTATTTCTTTGTTTGGCTTGTTCTGCATTTGCTTGTCTTGTGAAAGCGTGTGGGGATCCTGGTAGAAAAAGAAAGGAGCCCTACCACATACGGCTGGTGCCCTTTTTTTTGCCCCTGCTCTCAAACATCCTCAGTCCGCCACTGGTTTTGGCATTTGTAATTGTGAGACTACTGAAATTTTTTGACAAGGGACCAACAGGCGTTTAAACATTTGTAAGCGTGACACCGCTAGATATTCTTGAGGAGAAGTCTTAACCGTTTTCAGCCTTCACAAAACACGCATTTTGAGCCAAATCACAATATTTTCCTAACCATAAATAAGTGGTGTTTATGCTTAAAGCTAACCAGAGCTCAAGCACTGTGTTGTTACGAGAGAGAAAAAGAAAAATTAAACCACCAAAAACGTTGAATTTGCAACATAAATAAAGATTTAATTTATCGTTGGATGGGTTGAGAAAGTGAGAATACAACTCCCATCAAATTTACTTCCTAGAGTTTAGGTTTTTATTACATGTCGCTGGTTACCAAGTGATTTGCATATTTTCACAAGGAGCATCGCTACAACCATTACAAAATGAGATTGGAATAATCAAGTTAATACAAAACCAACTAAGCACCTCCTGTGATCAGATCAGAGCAGCCTGTGTTTCACTCTCGTACATCAAAAGCCCAGAGAGAGAGATAGAGACTTAATAGAGAATCTCTGTCTCTACCCCCCCCACCCACCCAGATGTGCCCTGCAGTGACTTCACCACCTGTCATTCAAAAGGCGGAGGCCAGGTGTCTGATCCGACACCGCAGCCACCTGTTCTGAGATGCATCTCACACACACACACACACACACACACACTGACACACACGATCCTGTAAGTGCACTGCTTTTCCACAGTACATCAGCTCTGACCATAACTTAATCTCAGCCAGTGTATTTTGTCCATGCACTGCCAAAAATAATCCCTAACCCACTTATTAGGTAATACCTGTGGAGTGAGTCGATAACAAATACTGTAATCTGCCACAGATATGAAGCTTTAGGCACTGAACGAAGAAAAAACAATATCGCTGGTTCAGGGCCAAGGATAATAGAATCAGGACTAACCGCGGTGGCAGGAGACATCCTTTGTCTCGGTGCTTTATAGTTTTGACTTACACTGACAATGCTACTGTGCGCCGCTGCTGCCCTGCCTTCATAATACAGCACCAGGTATTACAAAAGCAGTGCTTGTCATCTGGCTGCTGCTAAGCCTCATTTAAAGACTGAAACACAATCACATACCAAAAAATTGGAAATGCTTTGTGGAAATGTTGTAGAATTAGGTAAACAGGTGTCTGTATACGGTACATATATGCATATATACATTTATATATATACTCAACCATAAGGTGTTATCAGTCTCTGGGGTGACAGCATGATCACTAGGGAGTGTTAGAAATGAGAAGTGGGTAGGAGGAGGGATACAGTGAATGTGTATCATCATCTGGCCAGGTTTCCTCTCCCGCCCCCTCACTACAGCTGTCCTCCACGTCTGATGAAAGCCTTGTGCTGCTATATTTGTCCCACAGTGATGAGGTGGAACTAATGGCCACTTTCACACCAGCTGATGTCATCAGTGTGCTGCGCCTGGGGAGCGGCAGAGATACCTGCTGGGAGCCTCTGTTGTCCACTGGTGCAAGTGCACAATGTATAAATGTTTTACATTAACTCATTAACTTGCTTGTTTTCATACGTGATGTTCTCAATGGAAGCTCTTAGGACAGCCAAGGGTCTGCTAGTGTTTAAAAGGAATAGTCCAGCATTCTGGGGAAATAAGCTTAGAGATGGATGAGATTGGCATGTCACTGACACTCATGTCACGTGTGCAATAGCTTAGCTTAGCATGAAGACCACTCTTGAAATATAACCACACATTGCAGCAACACGGACTATTACCCTGATTGCATTTCGAGGCTTCTCCACTGGTGCTGACTGAGCTTTGGTGCTAATACAGAGGATTTTTACATATAGTTTCCCCAGTAAACACACTGCCCTCTCTGACTGTTGCAGTCCTTTCTGACCAGCCAGCTGCTGCTCTTCTTGTTATACTTCTCCAGAGCCACCCTTCAATGCCAGATGTCCAGGAGCAGCCTGGTGGCATACGCTGCCTTGCTTAAATGTGTGTGCCCAAAATGTTGCACTAGTCCATTAATGTTACCTAATTTTCCACTTATTTATATAGACATAAATCCATCTTATTTTCCCCTCTCAGTCTCTGTCTGTCTCTCCTTGTCTGCCTCCCTAACAGCTAGTTAACAATAGGCAGTGTGTGCTGTGGCGAGCTGAGCCACAGCCACATCTCTGTCACAACCACGCCGTTAGGTCCTCATTTAGGGCCTGTGACTGCATGGGGTGGCATGTCAGCATCTGTCAGCTCTGTCAAGTGTGTATGTAGGCTTTTACGCCTCTAAATGTGAAACAGTTGACAGGTTATTACTGCAAAAGTGAAGTCATGAGCCTTGACCACAGCTATAACCCAACTTTAACCCGGGAAAATTTGGGCTCAGCACTGAAATGCTTTGACAAGGTGAGACAAGCAAAGTTTTCTATATAGTAGACTCAAACATCCAGCCTAGTGTTGGCCGTGCATTACTGTATCCTGGCTATCGTGTTACCATTAGGACACAGCTGTGATCAGATCACGAACTCTTGTACGCTTTCAGCGCTTCAATCGCTTGTCTATAAATACCTCGGATGCCCCCTCGCTGAAATTACCCCTTCAGCGGTCCTTTCCCCTCCTGCCCTCCATCATTTTCATCATCTAATGTATGTGAAGCCGGCAGTAATGGCGTTAGATTACAAAGAGTGCGCGTAGCTCATGTGCATGTGTGCCTGTGTTTTTTTACAGCTCGGAAATATCCCTGCAGTTAAGTATAATTCACACACGGAGGGCCACACATTTGACCCATGCACACACACAGACACACACACACACACACACACTTCAGCGTGCTCTATCTGCACCTCGGGGTGTGAGTGCGTGTGCTTGTAAGTGTGTGTGTGCATTTAGCTCTGTACACTGCGGCTTAATAGAGTCCTCCATTGTGAGTAATGACCCCAGCCTTATTCTGTTATTCTATCCAGACCAGCGGGCTAAAAGTTGCTGTGAAGATGAGAACGAGGGTGTCTCTCCGTCTCCAAAGCAGTAAAATGAGGAGAAATTGCTGTTAAATTAATGGTTGTTTACTCACCGCATCCCAGATTCCCCTCATCCATCTCCCTCTGTTGATGTGTGCACTTTGACACCCCACCACTTGACTTTTACCATTAACATTCATTATTGCCTTTATCTGTTGCCGCTTTTTCTTCTTGCCAAACACGTTCATTAGGGTTTAATACACACTTATTTTACACATCCACACATGCTCAACAGTGTTCTGCCTCTACCGCTCTGCTCATGACTTCAGGCTTGAACACGTCCACACACATACACATTGTCCTTGGCAACCGCAAACACCATCATCACCACTCCAGCCATGCAAGTGATGCTATGAAGCAGCAGGGGTTCTGTGCACGGAGAGTAAGAAACAGATTACATTACCCTACCTATGACAAAGTTGGTGTGTTTTTTTCTTTTTCAAGAATTGTACTTTTTACATTTGAACAGAGTAAAAGAGCAAGAACACATAGTCACATGAAATGGTCCTGATGAACTGTGACAACGGAACAAAAGAAAAGACATCGGCATCTGCAGCAGAAAAGAAGCTGCTGGCGTGTCAGCGGTTGCAGGAGAGCAGGAGAGCACTCTGCACCCAGCTGACCATCGTCTACAGGCAGACCTTCACCAGTGTGTTAGGGCGTGAGAGCAATTTGGTTGCTCCTGGGTCAGACTTTACAAATTCTGAAGGGAACAAAAAAATGCTCAATGCATCAAAATTAAGGCTGGCATCATTAAGGGATATGGTTTCATGGTTTAGAAAAAAAGGTAATATCTGCCTTAATTAATTGCTGATTATAGTTGTCAAAAACCAACTAGACCTTTGTTATATATTTTGTTGCAATGTATACTTTACATTATCGCAAATGTTTTCAACAGTGTTAAAACTATTTAGGTAAACTGGTGTTTAATTTGCGTGCTTGTCTTGATAACTTCCAGGAGAGAGAGTGAGGCTAACATGACTAAATATAACATGATAAAACCTTTGTAACATTGTCTAGTACGTGAACATTTCTACCCGAGTCATGCAAATAGATTTTCATCAGCAACACCGGCCGATTGACAATGAAGACGACGACTCCCATGATACCACCCTCCTGCATCTTTGTGTTTTTATAGTGACACCCCCCACAGCAGAAACGACATACTACTGTGTGTTAAATGCACCACCCAGTGACACAGTGGATGTGACACACACCTGAACTGTTGTGTGCCAACAGGTGAACACTGGATTAAATTTTCACGAGCTTTGAGAATGAACGAACACAGACGATGAACCTAGAGAAGACTGTGAAGGACTCCGCGGTGCGCAAGACTTGCAGAGTGCTGTTCAGACAGGTGAGTTCAATCGAGGGCATAGCATCAAATTCTTGTCCCTGTTCATGGGGATTTTCTAGGGACCTTCCTAGAAAATCCCCACTCCGTCCTCTTTTCCCCCCAAGTCCCACACCCCTGAGTACAACAAACTCACTGAGGGATGTAACTCTCTCTCAGAGGAGAGCGTCAACAACCGCTCTGTTGCCTAGCAATGTAGGGTTTTGTGTGTGTGTGTGTGTGTGTGTGTGTGTGTGTGCAAACCATGCAGCCCTTTTTGCTTTTATACGTACGCCTGTGGCCGCAGCCACTGTGGAGCTTATATTGGTCATACATCGCTGTGTTATCTGCCGTAACTTTATTCTGCTGTTGTTTCTATAAGAAGTGGCAGGTTATTTAATTTCTGTAGTGTAGTAATGTTTGTCGCACCCCTAGTGCCATAGCCCATTTCATTTATTGTTGGTTATTTTTTTGTTTGTTTGTCTCAGTTTTATCCTCTTCTCTAAATAATTTGTTTACTCTTCGAGATGATAATTGGTTGTATGCAGGCTTCAGAGTGCCCGTCTGTAGAGACGGCTCAGTGGCCTAATGTTGTTCCCCTACTCTAAATGTTGACATGTTAATGCACTTCACGTAGCCTAAAGCTGACTGTGGGTTTTATAGTTCTATTACATAACATCATCATTTAATATCCACATATTTCGTACCTGAGTAAAATTTCGTGGAAAGTAAAGAGCACAATTTTTCTACAACGCCTTCCACTGGCTGTGCATTATGAGGTCATCATCCAGAGAGACATGACAGAAGGAAAAAACATGAGTGTGTATGCCTCAGGTTGCCAATGTCTGTGTGTGAGGACGTGTGTGTGTACTTTTTATTTGTGATTGTTTGTGTCTAGGACTGTATTTCACACCCTGCTGCCTGTCTACAGTCCATCCTCTCTCGTTCTCTCTCCTAATTCCTTTTTCTCAGTCTACTGCTTTTCCTGAGTGCGAGAGTGTGTGTGTGTGTGTCTGTGTGTGTGTGTGTGAGCGAGAGAGAGAGAGAGAAAGCAGGTGCAGGACTTAACATGACACTTTACAGATTTATGTCTGATTGGAGCGCTCGCTGTTTACCAGGAAACATCTGTCTGTCTGTCTGCCTGTCTGTCTGTCTGTCTGTCTGTTTGCCTGTCTGTCTGGGAGCAGTTTAGGTTTATTGCCAACACAAACGCACAGATGGCCGATCAATAAGCAATGAAGCATGAGCCCACAACACGGTTTCAGGCGCCGACGGAAAAGTGCCTGGGTCTTTGAGTTTTTGGTACCCTTTTTTTTAAAAGCTTCATAGAAGGCGGGTGAGCAAACAGGTCAGCAGCATCACAAAAGACAGATGATCTGAGAAAAGGCTCGAACACAGCAAGCCGACGTGATGCTGGACTTTAACTGGAAATTAAATGGAAAGCAGAATGTGCTTTGAATGTCAGAGCTCAAAATATATTACTGCCGCAATCACTTGAAAGGGAACAGATTTAAATAAAAATGCATCACTTCAAGTTTTCTTTTATTGGATACATAATAGGAAAGCAACAAATACAAGAAAAAAATAAATTCACCAATCAAAAGTCAAAAATGAGCTCATAGCAACAAGCCAGGCTGCCAGAGTGCTGCTGTTACATGAGAGACAAACATAAACAAACTCGGCAGGGTGTTGTTAGGACCACACTAGCATCTAACGGAAACCAAAGTGACTCTACGTAGAAATCTAGTGGAACTGTAATTCTTGGCATTAATGCAAAATTAGGGGACCCTATCATGAAACCAAAAAAGTATTGAATCTAAATTTCTCTGTCTTGGGTGTCTGACTGACTTTTTTTCTTCCTAGAAAAGAACACAGGGCTCATTATTTACAGAGCAGACATATCGGCTAGCAAACAAAATCTGTAATTTAATTTGAGGTTTTGGTCTGCTGAAGCAACACAGTTTAACTGAGTGCTGAGTAGGACTAATTCTGATTCAATCCAATTCAGGTGCCAGCGATCGTTATGAGGCGTTGTCATTTCACAGAATCAGTTAAGAACAATCTGCTGCCTCGTTCTTTTCTGCTTCTGGGCATAAAAAACAACAAAGAAATAAAAAAGTTGAATGAATTGTAACTAAGTCGCGTGAAGTTAAATAACTCCATCAATACATAAAGCATAGCTTCACAAGAAAAGCTTTCGACAAAACTATGTATCTCAGCTCTTTTTGCTAACGTTAGTCACCATTATTCATGTTAGCCTTGCAGCTAGCGGACTTATCATACCGTATATTTAAACTTTTCTTCCTCACCGTTGGTTTAAGTCACTGCATCATGGTTGAAAGAGATTTCACTGTAATGAGAGCAAAAAGTTAGCAGACTGCTGAGAGAGATGTCCTGTTTGTCTGTTGACTCATCTTTTCTTCAAAACCAAAATATTTCCATGCTGCTGGTTTACTCCCGAGAGTGGCGTAATTATCCTCTTCGTTTCTTTCTGCTATTTGCCATTAACTACTTGGCATTAGAGCAGTTTAGAAATGTTAAGAAGGAGGTGGACTTACACGGAAAGGTGATGGGTGGTGTAACCTAAAGATGATGATTGGATTGATGTCTTCACTTCGCATTGACAGTATTAGATCGTTAATAATTTGATTGATCGATAGTTGCGCTCATTAGCAATTTGAGTTTGACGTGTCAGCATGGGTCACTCATGGGAATGATTTAGGTTTTGCAGGTAGCCTACTGTATTTGACAATAAACCAAAGTACGGACAAATAAACATTTTGACCTCTGGAACCATAAACATCTGTATCAAAAATTTCACAGCAATCCATCCAATGGTGTCGCGCTATTTCAGAGTAACACCACTATCTGTCATGCTGCTCCTGTGGTTCAAAAGTCTTAATTGACTGAGGCGGACTGAAACCTGAATAACATGAATGTCACCGTAAAAGCAAACCGTTTGCCACAACTGGCACAGTAATGCATATTTATAGTTTTGAGCAGATGCGACCCACGTACACATTCATCACGGTGTCTCCACCCCCATATATGATCTATATAGTAAATGCATCGCTATGCTAATACAGCAACATATGTCATATTACATTACAGACTGCACAGCGGTATACCGTATGTCATTATGCAGAGAATGAACGCTGGGCCTGTGAAGTGTCTGCCACAGCAACGAGCCACTAGCTGCAGGCTGTACAGAGAGCGGAGCACAGACAGAGGTGGAGGGAGGGAGCGCTGGAGCTGAAACCAGAGAGCGGGCCTGGCCCAGCCCGGCTGGCGGCCCACCACCACCTCTGCAGCCTCCCTCCAGCCTTCATGTGATCCCCTCTCCAGAAGCCAGCCAGTAGAGGAAATGTCAGTCTTCTAGCCAGCCAGGAAACCTCCATGCCCAAACAAGGCGCTTCCTGCCCTGACACAGCTCTTCCTGTGGGCTATGTAAGGACTTTCCTGCCCTCTCTCCCTCTCTTCCCCTTGTTCTCTCCCTCTCTCTTGCTCTGTGTATGTCTCTCTCTCCCACTCTTTTGGCAGGCTGCCCTTCGGCAAGCTGCTTCAGTGCAATCCTTTTTTTTCCCTTGCCCTCTTGCTAGGTGTGTGAGTCTGTGTGTGTGCATGTATGTGTGTTTATCATTTTTGCCAGTACCTCCACTTGTAAACCCGATCTACAGTATGTTGTAGGTGATGCCAAAGTTTGTGTGTCCTGTGTGTCTGTAGGGAAAATCTCAGGAGGGCCTGTTGTGTTGACAGAGCAATTAACCTCACCCTGCCCCCTCCAAATGTCTGCCGGCCTGTTTTTACAGACTAGTAAATGCATTTTAACACCGCAGCTCAGGGTGGAACATGTATGCAAACTGTCTATAACATAACCATAATATTTGTCTTAAACACTTGTTTTGGGTAAGCTGCCGCCCACTTGTGGATCTGTCTGGCAAGACTTGTTTTGAGAAACACTTCTGAAGTCCATGAGAGGGTTATGCTGTACTTTGGTTAAGAGATATATTCAATACATTTAAGACAATGTGCTAGATAAGGATTTGAAGACACGTCTGTCACCTTGAGGGAAAAACCAGATAGAAAAGCTTTTCAAACTTCTCTTTACAGTTGGAGGCCTGTGGTTGGGGAAAAAGTATTTATGACACAGAGAGTTCATATTTTTAACTCCGGCGAGGTCCATCATCTTCTCTTAATAAGAGCTGATGTCACTCTTGCGTTGGCGTCAATAGTTTATGAAATTGTCAGAGGAAACTGATTTTTAAGCCACTCCAGCCAGTCCAGAGATGGCAACTTTAACTTATTTTACTTGATCGGATCACCACCACTGAAATATCTCCACAGCTACTTGATGGATGAAGATGTAACTTAATAAAAAATATTAATGGTCCTCAGAGAAGTCCAACTTTATCTCCACACCAACATGACATTTTGACATTTGCGTTCACCAGGATATGATGTTGGCAGTTAACCACACATCCGTCCAACATCTGGCATATCACATTCACATTATTTAGATTGCTTATTTGCTTACTTTTGCATCAGGAGGTGGATGGGATGGTGGTCAACAAAGGTTGTCAACCACAATTCGACTTTCGACCCCAGCCACTTTAATGTCAATAACAAAACATTAATAACGAAACATTTTCAGCTGTTTTGGTGGCAAAACAGGTAGTCTATTTTAAGCCTAACCATGATGTTCTCCTATCCCTAACAAAGTGGATTTTCTGCCTTAGCCTCTGTCTAACGAACATGAGTCTCTGTAAAACAACTGACACTGTAATTCGTGTTGAATGCTGAATTAACAAATAATAGCCTGCCAAACTAAAAGCACCACTCCTGTTGACATGACAACAGTTTTGCTAAGAACAGAAAAGTTTTTCCTTTGCATTTAAAAAAAAAGCTCCACATTCATACGGCAATATTATGATAACAATCCTTGTGCACATGGAGAGGCTCAGAGGGCTGAACCGCCATAGAAGTTTACAGTTTTTTCCAAAAACCATGATTGTGTAAGCAGCCTCGGAGCTCCTAGCATGGCTGTAGACTTGTTTACCTGATAATATGAGAGATTTCTGTCCGTGCCCATTGTAAATATCTCATTTATCTCGTAGTAGATAAAGAGACAGGTGGAGCACTTACCCTAAGTACTGTTTTGAAATTGTTTTATTGCTACAAAGAAGGAAAACAACATTTGCATAGTGTCACAGAAGGAACAGCCAGGTACTAAAATCTTCTATCAGCTCCTCTGCTACTTATATTCCTAATCATATGCACGATGGTTCACACACACGCACACACACACACATACACACAGACATGCAGTTGTGTGTGTGTGTGTCTGATAGCGTGGACTATCACACAGAGACAAATCCCCGTCTGCAGCCACAGCAGTATGTGGCACAGTATTTATCTTACAGCTGCAGTTAGCCCCGAGTGCTACATTTCATCTGTACCACTTTCAATTGTATTCAGACGTGGGAGTGGGAGCACAGGGTTGCCTCGCTGTATCTGGATCTCTCACAAAGCACAGTGGCGTGCTACTGTTACATTATCTGATTTATGGCAAAGGGGGGCGAGTGTGAGGCTTTGCAGCTCGGAGCAGGTTGGCAGCGTACATCAGCTGGGTCTTTTGTAGCGAGCAGTGGGCTTTTTTCCTTCTGAAAATACATCAGTGCAAAGAATATTGAATCAGTGATTGAAGGAACAGATAGACTGATAGACGGACTAGATAGATAGATAGATAGATAGATAGATAGGTTTTAATTTAAGAAAGTTGGTTATTTCATTTGCCAGTGATTGTATCAACAGTATTACATAAGACGTCGATCCTGCCAAGGTCTTTTGAATCTTTATCCAAAATTCACTTTTTAGTCACATTTTTAACGTTCAAATTCAGCTCCTAAATTTTCATTTTGATTCCTGCCTCTACTTCTGCAATACATAAACGCTGTGGATGACTTATCTGTAGAGATGTTTGGCAGAATGACCATCTATAATACAGATGAGAGCTATAAATTCCAGGTAAGTGCAGGAAACATAGAGTCTGTGATGACAGAGGGGGATCATTATATTCAGCCATGACATGATTGTGAAGGCAACTCACCCACTTCTCTCCCCGCTGCTTTCACTGCCGTGTGTGCGTGCGCTATACCTCGGGCGGCATCTCAATAATCAGGCTGTTTACAGTTAAGTGCTCATGTACTTACTGTAGGTCTGCTTTCACAGCTCAGATGTTGATCACACCTATAATGCAACTTATTCTTTGCGCTCCCTCCTTTGCCAAGCGATGCCCTGTAAAGGCGTCTGAACACTCGGAACAGTCGGTCGCCAGGATAGTTTGTGGGAACACGCCCGACACGACAAAAGGAAACGACAGCAAACTTGGCGTGTTTCGGTCGAAGGCGAGTAAGAGACATATATAGAGGGACTTTACGTGGCCTTTGATGAGACACAGCAAGACTCTCGCCACAGAGCAACACAAAGCTCCACTGACCTCGAAACATTTATAAGCAGCGGGGCCAGGATGTAAACAGGCCGTGGACGTCTCCTCATGAAACCACAGCAATGGCTCTTTGTGAGAATAAACAGATTAATTGAATTCCGAAGGGGGAGAAGTTTCTTTTGATGCGTTCAAATTGATTTCAACAGAGTGGTAAGTAGTCATTTTACAAAATGCAGCTGTTTGTAGCATCAAAGCTGTGAAGATTTTATCCTGAAGGTGTTGTGGTTTGACGGGACGTTACTTGACATGCCTACAACACCTCGGAAGGCATCATCAGACTCTTTCTTTCTTATTCTCTCTCTCTCTCTCTCTCTCTCTCTCTCTCACACACACACACACACACACTGCCAACGTGTACCCACCCTGATGCACACATACAGTAACATGAGTTCCCTCATATGGCTGCCTGTCTTGCAGCAATTACATGATGTGCGGTAATTGCCAGTCTCTGAAGCGGGCTCTTCAGACACACTTCAAAGGGAGCGGAGCGCGTCCACGGACGCAATTAACAAGATCAACGGAGCCCAGATGAGCTGGCGGGCCCCGCGCTCCTCTCCCCATTGTTCTCATTTTCACTCTCATTAACGAGTGCGCGGTGGGTGGGTGGGAGGGGCGGGGGTGGGAAGGGTTGGACACCTGCGGAAAAGCGGGGTGCGCCACGCGGGGAGAGAGTGACACGGAGGAGCTCGCGCGGGCGCAGCGCGGGGACGCTGGTGTTAATGATGGTTGTCTAAGCTACTGGAGAGAGGGGCACAAACAGCCAGCTGTGGGTGTCGAGGCATGCGAGGAAGTGGAGCCGACTCCTCGGAGACAGAGGTGTGTGTCCCTTTGTGTGTGTGTTCGAGAGACAAAGTGAGAAAGTGTGTGTTTGTGTATGTGTGTGTGTGTGTGAATGTGACTGATGCACCTGGGAGAGGATATCACCACGGCAACTGGATTGAGGCTGTCAGTGCACAGGAGAAACTGCACGCACAGGCGCGCACACACACACACACACACACACGCACACACACGTGGACACACACTCCAGAGAAGTCTCAGCCTCATCTGGTCCATGAACATCTCTGATGACACCTAGAGGACAGCGGGCGGAAACAGACAGACAAACAGACAGATAGATGGAGGGACACGTCTGGATGCTGTTGATTTACCGTCCAACGCTAATGTCATTTCTGAACCTGAGACCAGCGAGGAATTTCATATTTTCCCACATTTCCCAGGTGAAATTTGTCGCCGCCCCAGTTTGGGATAACTGGAGTTGATCCCGAGTGTTGGCGACAGTTAAAGTATGTGATGATACATCGCCGTTCATCAAGCGCTCCACTAACTCTCCATCCTTCACTCAGCTGTCGTTATGGCCAACCAGCCACTCTCCACCAGCCCCCTTAAGATCTGAATATTACATCTCTGTGGCACCAATTCAATTTCTGCAAGCAATAAACCAAACGAGTATATATATGGTACACTACAATGCATCCACCACCACCAAAGGGGAAAACGTTTAACTTCAGTTGTTGTATTCTTTCAAAGTTGGATTTCCTGCTGTCTAGACCACTTTAGTCTTGGGTTTTATTCGAATGCAGCCTGGTAGGCTTGTAAAAGCCTATTGGTTAGAGCTTTTAAGAGAGCCTTTCATTTGTTTCTCCTGAATGTTTAATGCTACGAGGCCCAGCGGTGCATATGAAGACTTAGAAAATGTGGGCCGATGAATACTCAAGTGTGGCACATGGAGCAGCAGCCGGTCAACTTTTATCATGTAGAGGTGCATTAAAATACATTACCAGCCTTCTGCTTCGGAGTACCTCTGAGATGAATGGAGCAGAGAGATGAGGGGAAAGTAATCACACTGACCTGACGCTTTTCAGCAATTTTCCATCCTTGCCCACTGCGGTTTTTGGGGGGGGGGGGGGGGGGGTGCGAGCTCATCCAACTCTCAAACATTCAGTGTGCAAGAATCTTGAACGTGTGAGTAGGAATGTGTGACATTTTTCACACAATAGCAGAACCGGACCAAGAATTGTATTCACTATGTAGAGTGCAGACAGATGACATTAAAACATGTAACCCTGGCTGGGCTCTATCTCTCCAGTCTAACCCTGTGCAGACCGCACGCTTCCCCTGCCAAACCACAAGAGGACGGAGAGGGTGGGGGAACACAGACCATCGGCCTGCTGCTGCAACAACACCAGCTTTAAGGAGACTTTAGTTTACACCAAAAAAAGGCTGGTTTTCTTGTACACGCTATTGTTATTGTCATTTGGCTTTTATAAGCTGGAGTGTAAAATTGCTTGTGTGAAAACAAGGTATTAAAACTGTTGGATGTGTTTCTTGCCTTGGCAGTTGGCCTGTTGATGGTAATAGACTGAGCTAGCTATAGTTGGCCGCCTGGCTGTAATTTGTACAGCAAGACAAGTGCCTTGGAACAAATTGTACCGTGCGGCACAGAGTATAGAAATTGCAGCGTTATTCTGGCTGCTTAAAGCAGCTCTGCTCCATGTGTAAGAAAGAAAATCTTGGCTGATGTATGAACACGTTCCTGCTCATGTGCACTCACACACACACACACACAGGTGCATGTTCACACACACACACACACACACACACACACACACACACCATTAAACCACTCTTGGCTGGTACAGATATGCGACATACAGCACAGTTTGGTAAATGTCTGTCTCTGCAGCTTAGCGAGAAAGAGAACACTGTGTGAATGTGTGTTTACATCTCGACTCCAATGCTGTGAACTTCGTTTCACAGCGGCCAGATGGAGATTTAGCATGTGAACATGCGCGCCACAGAGATGAAAATACACATAGCGAAAGGGACTAAAAACAGAGAGTCTCTAATCAGGTCTGACTGAGTGCGGCTTTTGCATTGGGGTGGGGGTGGCAGTGGGGAGTGTTGTTCAATTACAAGGCTTTGGAGACTCTACAGTCATTCAGCAGCTGAACCAACATGTCCACTCAAGACATAAAAACTCAATTTCTCAAAACCAACAGATTACACGCTGAATCAATATTTTCTAATCAATCACAGTCATATTAGAAAAAACGCGGTACAGTGTAGCTATGACACACACACGCACGCACACATCAGGAGTCCGTACATTTGAGAAAAACAAAAGAAGACGAAGAAAGTGTTTTTGTTCAAACACTTAAATTATGTAATACGCTGTCAACAGTCGCAATAGTTTAAAAGTGCAGACAGATGTAGAAAAACAAAACTTTTGACCCACATCCCATCTGAA
This sequence comes from Sparus aurata, assembly GCF_900880675.1. NCBI lineage: Eukaryota > Metazoa > Chordata > Actinopteri > Spariformes > Sparidae > Sparus > Sparus aurata. The sequence continues at coordinate 22,687,528 of NC_044204.1, read as the reverse complement.
AAGTGTTTCTGCATGGGTGTAACTGTGTGTGCACGCCCGTGCATGCGTGTGTTTGTATGTGGATGGGAGTGGCGATGACTGGTGAGGGGAGCAGCAGACAGACAGACAGACAGAGAGCGCGCCTCAGCTTTAACAGAGTCTGTGTAATTATGGTCAACCACACTCCCCACCGCCACCTTTATTTATAGGGTTGCAAACACACTGGGGCTTCAGAGTGCTTTTCCCTGCGCATTCCAGAGCACTGGGACTTTTTGGTGGGGGGTGTAAACAAATGATATTTTAAGTAGAGTGTAAGGGGGGTTGGGATTCTGTGTATGTTTATTTGGGATTTCTAAGATTCCACAGTTTGTCAAGGAAAAACTCCACCAGATGTTTAACACCGAAATGTCGGCCCGGTGGTTATCACCGGAGCGCCTCTGCTTGTTCCTTTGGGGATAAGTTTGATCGCGACGGAGAGTAAGTCATGCTAACTGATCCCGACAGAAGTCATCAAAGAAACATCAGGTCACAATCGATGGGGAGGGACGGCCTCTGGCCACAGACCTCTATGGAAAGCCGGCCGATAGCCTTTAGGCCCTCTTGGTGGCCCGAGCGAGCCGTCACCTTGAGGATGCAGCGGAGCGGAAGTGAACAGACACACGCATGAACATGAAGAGAAAAGAGGAAACGCATGGATGTGAACTGGTAGCTGACTAGTTTTTTCTTTTCTTTCATGGGCTGACTGAGAGCAATTCCAGCTCTACCACATTCTCTCTCTCTCTCTCCCTCTCTCACTCTCTCTCTCTCCCTGTCTTTCACTTTGTGCCAGTCGAGAACATCTGCTGCACAACTGAAGGAAATGTAAAATGTCCAGGATATCCTGTTGTAATGAAACTCCAGGTTGAATAAAAGAGAACGGGGTGGGCGTAGCAGGGGTAGCTCATGTGTAATGCCTGTTGGTGGACACATCACACAGAGTGGTGACGAGGCCAAGGGCCGCTTAGGAACATATGAGCAGGTCCTGCACACCGCATCTGTGTGTGTGTGTGTGTGTGTGTGCGTGTGTGTGTGTGTGCGTATGTGATGTGGTGGGGAGGGCAGGGGGCTCATATTGACTGCAGGTGCGATGTGAGACTGAGGTGGGGGGCGGGGTTATAAGATGTGAACAGGGAAAATTAGGGGCTTTGATGAAAACCGAGGACATCTGTGATTATGGTGTATGTGAGTGTTCAAGCATGCCTGACATATGCTTGGCTGCAGCCACCTCAGGTGTTCTATCCAACTATCTATCCATCTATCTATCTATGAGCGAGTTGTCTCAGAACACTTTTTCATAATCAGGCAAACCAGGAATTTGTTAATCCCAAAGGCAGCTCATATTCAGAGTGGAGTGAAAGAGATGGAGATGGGGTGTCATGAATAAATCACTTAGTATCAGTTCGCTCTCCTCAGTGAGGCTCAAACCTCCATGCTCAAGCTGGTGGCATCTCACCTCGGCCAATGAGCTGGATAATTGATGGAACTTGAAATGATTTCATGTAATATCAGACTCCTACGCTCGCTCGCACGCACATCGCCCCATCCCAGCGCTCTGAGGACTGGCGCTTTCATTCTTGCAATGGTATAATTTTGCCCTGACAGAGCAGCTGACACAGCTTCTCTGGATTTCAACCTTGTGTGTGTCGCGTGTCCCTGGGATGTAATGCCTCTGCACAATGCTTACACGGCTTTGTGGCAGATGCGTAAAAAGCGAACACGCGGCGGTCTCTATTGAGCCCTGATGGCTGACAAATAGGGAATCATACAAGCTACAGATAAACAGAATAAAGAGAGAGAGAGGAAGAGAGAGAGACAGAAAGTGGAGCCTTCTCACAATAACAAGTGGTGTGTCGCGAGCCTTTTCTCAGCTGTTGTGTTTACCCTCGCTCAGTCCTCCTCAGGGGTAATTTGGGGAGAGGAAGAGAGACAGAAAGTTAGACAGAGCACAGAGAGACCAAAACTAGCAAATAACTGTCAGGAGGCAGCCTGTCTCCTTCAATGTTAGGTGTTTGTGCTGACAAACACACAAAGGCAAGAGCACAGCGGCGCACTGATACATCAGTGCACGCACGCACCACACTTTTTACTTTCTCTCTGTCTCCTTCCAGACATGCAAACTCTTAGAACTGGGTTTGAGCTTTGACGGTATAGTACACGAGCATGAGGATTTGGCTTTACTGTAGTCGTTTGGCAACTAGCGGTTAACGATGCACCTTCAAACTTAAGCATCAGTGACAATATCTCACTCCAATCCATCACCCGCTGCTGGCTCGCACAACTGAGAGCAGATTCACACCCTCTCCTAGCCTGTTCTTAACCAGCAGGAGGATGAGAAAATACTCAGACTAGGGTCAGCGGTTGGGTCAAGCTGCTGCTGGCAACTTGGTCCTATCTGTGTGTGAGGGAGTCGAGGTGACACAGAGGGAGGGAAGGGAGGGTTTGGGGTTTATGCCTCGTTTCCAGAGAGAGACATGGAGCCCATGGTCAATATTGACCGTCAACCATCCGTGAGCTTGGCTGGACACCGCTTGACTCTTCAGACTTCAGTTCATTCTACTCGGACAGGGAGGGAGGGAAAGTGGGGGGGGGCTTAACAGCTCGTGCACGCACCTGCGCGAACACTCATATGTGCGCACGCGCCAGCGCCGATCTGCCATCTGGAGAAGACAGGCAGGTACGAGGAGGCTTTACAGTGAACTGCGTGGGAGTTGCAGCGGTTTGGGCAGAGTGACAGAAAAGGTGACAGAGAGAGGGAGAGAAAGTGAGAGGAAAAAAAAGAGAGTGTTGGAGGAGGAGGAGGAGGAGGAGGAGGAGGAGGAGGAGGGGGAGGGGGTGCAGAGAAATGGGATTATAACAGCATCACTGAGGCCTCTTATATTTGTTTTAACTGGACACGGTCAAACCATCTCAGCTGCCCGTTTGTCTTTTGGAGCACCATTCAAGCCTGAACTGGAAAGCCCCTCACCCACCTTTCCTGCACACACACACACACACACACACACACAGAGAGAAACCCAGTCCGTCCTGAGCTGAACACTTTCACCACAGTGTTGTAGCCAGAGCTATGGCCCGTAATGCTCTCACCAGCAGAAAGACAGAAGGAGCAGTTGTGGGCCAACAACAATACTACATGAAAACACTTGAGACACCACCACAAACCAATGGCACTCAGGGGGAACTATGCTATGGCTATACTGGGAAATAACAGTCCAGATTAAGGCCTCAGTTTAAACATGAACAGTGTCCGGGCAGACTAGGGGATTCAAAATAAAAACGGACATGCTGACTGGACACCCGCCGCTCCGATCTGTAGCCTTTTCATAAAGGTTGTTCAAGTCTCGCCCAGCGAGGGAGGGCAGCTCAGACTAAACAAGTGGTCTGCCTGCAGCCCCATGGGACGCTGCCCACAATACACAGATGAGGCGCGTCAAGAAGAAACACATGCTACCAGATCTTCGCCCTTCGAGAGGCCAGAATGGCCGGTGACAAGCCTTTCTCCAGCGTGTGGTCAACTCCTATCAATGCTCTCACGTCTTGTTCACGTCTTCAGTTGAGAAAAACAGGGGAAGATGGAGAGATGAGTGCAGGCAGAGGAGTGGGGAGAGTAAGTGGATGATGGAGGAAGAGGAGTTGCGATCATCTTGGAGAGACTGCTCCTTTGTTCTGTTGCATTAATCTGCTTTTTTTCCCCCGTTCCCCTGCTCGTTCTTTTGATCCGCTGTTGGATCATCCCCTTGATGATTCACTAACAGCAGAAGAAATTAAATACATCGGATTGACGACCCACTCCCCACTTTCCCTCCGTCGCCCTCCCCTCCCTCTCCCCGCTCTTCGCCGCCACTGCCTCCCTCCTCATCTCCTTCCTCCCCTCTTCTCCCCGAGGCCTCCATTTCTTCAATAGATAAGCAGCGGATCTGTTCTTTATCGCTCCGCTCTCCATCTCTATCCTTTTCCCCTTCTTTCCCTCCTTCCTTTTCTCTCTCTCTCTCTTTCTCTTTCTCTCTCTCTCTATGCGCTGGGTTTAATCCCAGCCTCGCGGTGGATGCATGTCAGAGATGTAATTCCATTGTTCAACATGCTCTTCTGAGCCCCCACCCCACACCAAACTCAGTCACTCCCGGGGCCACATGCATATTCATCAGCTATCAAAAACAAAAGGCAGATCACACTGTTTGTCATGTACCACAACCAGTACTATTCAATTCTCTCCCTTCTTTGCTGCTTCTGGGGGATTAGTGCATGTTAAACATATCTCAGACACACAAATCCTAAGTACCAACATGTAGACATTCAGTCAGAGAAAGACAGTCTGTAGTTTTCTTGCGGGGCGAAAAGCTCCTTATACTTTCTGTTGTTGTTGTTTGGATACCGGGAAGTCTGGGGAGAGTGTGGAGCACAGCGATAGTTGGAGGCAGTAAACGACACGGTTTAAGAGCAATGCGAGAAAAAGGGGTCAGTTATGCGAAGGGACACGCGTGGCTCTGCGAGACTGTGGGCCATTCATCAGCGGCCGAGAGTTGGTCCCCGGGTCCCGCTGCAGTCTTCTGGGAGATGTCCAGGATGCACCGGCACACGGCTCCAGGTTCCAGGCTCCAGGGCCAGACAGATGTAAACACGGCCTGACCGCACACAGAGGCGCGGTGCCAGCATGCCTTCACCTCACACAAACAGCCAAGGAGGCCACACTGAGGGCCAGGGGACAGACAGCGCCGGAGCGGGCTGCAGGAAAGAGGGAGGAGAGGGAGAGGGGAATGGAGCAGGGAAGGAAAGAGTGCACGAGGCAATGATTTTATGCTTGTTAGAGCAGTTCACATTTCTGAAAAAAAAAAAAAAACGGCGGCATCAAGGCTTACTTGCCTTAACATTGTATATATTCTATTCTTATTATTTGCAGTTCCTAATTGCGGTTCATGCCACCAGCGGTGTGTGCATTCGGGTGGATCTGCTTAGATATTTTCTCCAACGCCCTGTCGTGACAGATGCGCCGGGCTCCTCAGCGCCTGTTTGATTTATGCATCAGGACAAATATGGGTCAAAATGAAACATCCAACACGGTGGCTTCTTCTTGCTTGTTCTTCTTTCTTCTTTTTCATTCCCTTTGCACTTTCTTCTTTTCAAAGCTCGGCTCAGCGGGACTGTGTCTCTGCTGCACCACAGCCAGGTTGTGTGTGCGCGCGCGTGTGTGCGTACGTTTGTGTGATGAGACGTGACAAGCGCCTTCATCCTCCCCTCAGACGCCGCATTCCACAACGCTCCGCCACTCGCTCCGTGTGGCGCGCGTTTCATCTTTCCTCTCCCCGTTCCTTCCTCATTCTTCTTCTTCTCTTCTTCTCTCTCCGTGCTCTTCTTCTCTCTCGCTCTCACAGGTGTAAGAAAAAGGCGCGCGGAGGAATGAAAGGGACAAGATTCTAATTAGAGGAGGAGGCTGAGACAAAAGCAGGGGGGATAACGAAGGGAAGCAACGATAACACATGTAAAACACAAAGCCTTAATCTTAGAGAGCGTTTGGAGGGATCTCGTTTCTCTCCCTCCACAGTGACGCGGGGGGGGGGGGGGGGGGGGGGGGAGAGAGTGTGTGTGTACGGGAACACGAGGGGATAGGATGTGATTATGAGCGCGGAGCTGACAGACAGAGAGATTGGCGTGTGTGTGTCTGAGGATGTGTGTGTATCCCCACAGGGCCTTCAGCTCCCTCTGTTCATAGGGACCAACTTAAAAAACACAGCCATGTAACAACACACAGGCAGTTGTACTTTTAGCATTGTTTACTTCTTTGGGGAAAAGTGCAACAAAGCACCAATTTATTTAAGTTACTACATCTTAATTGGAACTTGTGAAGAAGTTTCACGTGCAAGTTTCCGTCGCTCCGCTTTTATCTGCTGTAAGCTTCTTAGAGAAAGAGAAGCGGAGACCAAATAAGTCCACAATTTGGGTTATAATTTTGTTTTGGCCGAAAGAAACAGCTGGCTGCATCTCGTCCGCTCTCCATCCTTCCCTCCATTTTTTTTTCTGCATGTGGATTCTGTCTATTTACTTATTTGTGTCGCCTCCGAGCGTCTCTGACATGCTGCTGCACCTCCAGAGTCCTCGGGTGATGTGATAGGGCTCGGGGACTTTGGTTTCCTTGCCACTGCTGTGAAACTCCATTCAGATGATGAAACTGTGGTGCAGCTGTGTCGCGGCTCACGGTGGGACGCTGGAGTCTTTGTGGCTTTCTGCGAGGCTGAGGCGAATTCTCACTGATGAAAGAGCCTGCAAATGTGCCTCTTTAGCCCGGGCCCATACATCTTCTCACTGAGAAGCCATTGTGACTGTCATCTGCCTGGGCATGTGTGTGTGTGTGTGTGTGTTTGTGCTTACATCTTTGTGTGGACAGATTTTTTGCTTTAAACCAGCATTGTGAGGACATTTTGGTCATCGTTTAAGGGTTAAGCCTTGGATTTGGAGTTATGGTTAGAATTAGGTTTAGGTTAGGGTTGGAACGAGGCATTAAGTTCTGATTGTTAAGGTTGGAGTAAGGAGACAAGGGTCCTCAAAGGTAGTTCAAGACAAACGTGTAGGCCTATGTGTGTATGACCTAGGCCAATGTTGAGTAGATGTGGTAAAAGTACCCACATACATTCACAAGTACCAGCTATTTCTGTGCAAAGCTAACTGAATGTCAAAATAAGTCTATTAAACTTAAAGGTAGAATCAGTAGGATTGGTCCAAGCTGTTTGTAGACGCAAAACAAAGATAGATTAGATAGATTGTTGAGTCACATTCCCAGGATGTCAAGTACTGACATTTTGGGTTTGTAGAGCTTCCAGAGCACAGCAACAAAATGAGAAAATAAGAAAATCTGAACAAAGCGGCTGCAATCCTCTGCCTTTATAGATGCATTTCAGATCCAGGATCAGTTTGTTCCCCATTTGGAAAACAGCTGATTTTTGGGTCTGTGGTCAAGATTAGGTTATAGTTAGGTAAGGGTTCTGTAAATAGTGGTGAGGGTTTGGGTAAGTCTCTGTGAATAGAATACAAGTCTATGGCATTTCTTCCAAAAGTGACTGAAGTAAATTTGTGTTTTTGGATTAAAAGGTCAAATTTGTAAGACAGTTTATTGTTCAGCATCAATGCCAACCTCATGGCTGGCCCCAAGTACAAGTACACAAGTTACTGAAATATTACTCAATTACTGCCAATAAAAGTAAAAACTACTGGTATCAAAATAATACTTAAGTAGAAGTTCAAAGTATGCTCCTCAAATGCCACTCAGAGAATCAATTACTTTTAAACTGTTGATGTTTGATGTATTGTAAACAGCAGCGTTCAATCAGAGGCCTTGCTGTTCCCAGCTCTGTTCTGCTCAGTGGTCCACTCAACGTATGTTTGTGATCAGATTCACATTGTACCTAGTACTCAATTAACTGTAAAGTAACTGAGTAGATTACATGGTGTAATGCATACTCCATCACAAGTCAAATTACGGACTTAAAATGCAAGTGCCCAAAATACTGACTTAATAATAGTAAGTAGAATTAGTCCTGAATGTTAGAATGGTCCTCTATACCTGCCTCACGAACACCACTCTCAGCAGAGTAGCCATGCGTGTCTACATGTGTAGGTTACACTGTTAATTCATGTGTGTAGACGTCACAGTGAAGAAACAGGTGAGACGGTGTGTCAAATTATGTCTCTGTGCATGTGGCACAAATGACAGACAGGTGTCAAAAGCATTGTTATTTATTTATTTTTTTCATTTTTTATTTATTTTTTTGCACAAATCTTGCCATGAAGTTTGGCTCCTGTGAGTCACAGGGAGACTGAAAATAACAGCAAAGATAACCTGGCAAAGCACATTTCCACAGAGTCTTCCCTGAGGTGATGCAAGACTTTAGACAAATGTCTTGTTTGTTCACCACTGAATGGCCATCTTTCAAGGGGTGGCATGCCAGCACAAACACAATCACACACACACACAGATTTGCACACGGGAGCAGATCATTTTTCTCCCTCATGAAGTAGGTAGCGAGAATATTACAAACCAAAATCATAACGCATTGCCGTAGGCCAGAGGTCGGCCGAGGAGAGGAGACGAGAGACAGATGTAATTGAATTACTGAGTAGAGACAAGGGGATAGATAGATAGATAGATAGATAGATAGATAGATAGATAGATAGATAGATAGATAGATAGATAGATAGATAGATAGATAGATGTGTGTATGTGTGTGCATGTGAGAGAGAGTGACAGCAAAGAGCCTTATCCTCCATTAATAACAGCCACTAATCCCCTGATGTGATTACCTCTTCCTTCCCCCCCCCCCCCCCCCCCCCCCACTCCTCTACTCTCTCCCTCCATCTCCATCCTTCCACACTCTTTCTCCCATTCAACAGCGCCAGCCACTTGTCTTCCATGGCAGAGCTCAGCTGGTCCAATCCCCCCTGAACAGATCCAAGACTTCCACTGTGTTCAGCTGCCAGGACGATGGAGGTCTTCCAATTCGACGCCTCTTCTTACTAGAACTCGCCTCTGGGCAGGTGTATAAAAAAGCACAAGTCAGTGGTGTTAGCGTTTCGAGAAGGAAGCACATTTAAACAGATTAAGACCCATGCTTCTGTTCAAAGCTCTGACACTTAATGCTGCCTGAATGAGAGGTGACGTGTGATATGAATCGTACAAGATATGGTTTTGGATGTTCAAACGTTTATGGAAATATCTGCGAGCATTAAGGATTATGGGTGTGCAAAGGGAGGCAACAAGCATGTCAGTATAGCTATTTCTGTCCTCAATGACTGACTGCCAAATAATTTTTTTTTCTCCAGCATTTGATAAACTCGCTACATCAATATAAAGTCTTGTGTGTTTCTATGGAAACTTAGACCTCCGAGAAGGTTGAAATTTGCCACTTAGATATGCTCAATGATAACATACTATGATCTGCACAAGGTATTTTATTTACATACGCATCACTGAGACAAAGTCTGCACGACCGTATGCATCCACATGTACATTTTAACACAAAGGCTTTGAGTTTCAAGGATAAAAGCACGCAGCTGCAGCCATTAAATCCTTTTTTTAATCTGTGTTGTCACAAGTAAAAATACCAGTCAGTCAGATTTCGTCGAAAAACTTTAAAACGTAGTTTGTTCACAGATTTTTTAAAGTTGCCTCATGCTGTGATTTATTATCAGCTCATGAATAATTTGTGCAGTTATAGGACTGAGGAGCAGCAATACATTATATGAAAATTAATCTCAATGCCTTTATAGATGCAAAATAGGCAAAGTGAGCGATGACTGAAACCTCCTGACAAACGCTCTTACACTATACTCACATGCACAATCATGCAGACACGCACCGATATGCACAAACACACACACACATGGGCTGACGCAGGTCCCCCGGGGGAAGCGACAGTGCGGTGCAGCGCTTTACTTGGTTTATTTGGTCTACTCGGGGATGTCTCCATGGAAACTGTTATGTCTGACCTTCAAACATGTGCGCTGCCTTCCATCTGGCTCAGGTTGGCTAATCAGATCACATCAACACACACACAAATGAACCGTCACATCTCATCATGAATGTGTAGAATTTTTTGGGATCATTTTGAGATTATTGTCGTTCTCAACAAGTTTCTTTTTTATCAGCACAGGAGTTTCAGATTCTTTTCTCCTCCAGCTCACACAAAAGTCATGGATCTGACTTTAGGACTGCTGCTCTGCGTTGTTTTCAGGCATGTTATAGCTCCGACAAGATGAAAAGGTCCAGCGTCAGGGGGTTTTGATAAAGACTTCAATTAGCACTGCTTTCATCAGCCACCAAACTGCTTCGATGTCCCTCCCCCCTCCCCCGTCTTTGTTCCACCTCAACTCCCTGCCCCTCTCATTCCCGCTCTGTTCAATACTCGCATCTGCTCTGCTGCTCCCAAATTCATAAGGCGCTCCAGAAGGGCCAACATCTGGCAGCTCCTTAGGCCCAGGGTCGTGCATCCGCTGTGGGGCAACAAGGCCTGGAGACCAGCCCCTCCTGCGGAGCTCAGCCTTTGGTGTGTGTGGTACCGTTCACAGTCTCCGTTTCCTGAGTGCTGGTGCCTTGATGTGGCCAGAACCAAATTTATGATTTATTACAGTACTAACTCTGTCCCCACTGCTAATACTGCCATTATTATGACCATACACTCCCTCCTCCCTCCTCAATCTCCCACCTGCAGTCTCAAACTGAAGCCGTTACCAGATACAGCTGACACAGCTCTGCCAGGCTTACATTGTGTTGGTGCCTTAATGGATGTTTGGTCTCAGTAAAATATGTTAAAGATGGGGGGTGGGTGACAAAACTGTTGGGGTGATGAGACATCGTTGATCGACTGCAGGTCAGCCAGATCAGCTGTTTCCATTTGTGTCACTGCTCCTTGTCTTGTCGTATTGACTACTGGTTTCATTGCCTTGTGCGGTTGACCGTTGGCAGGCTTAGTCCAAGGGGAACCAAAAAGAGAGGGGGTGGAGGTGGCTGGGGGGTAAACTGTTTTTTGGCTGTGTGGCAAATCAAAGCGACCTCATCAAAGTACTCCAACCAGTGCTTCCCACAACCTTCCTCGCCTCTTTTCCTCTGTTTATGTACGTGGTGTAATCAGCAGGGCTTGAACTGAGAGGAAGACGAATGACGGGAGAAGAGGACGGAGAGGTGTAGAGATGGAGGAAAGCACCGGGACAGGAAGGCTCCGGCGCTTGTGTAAGCAAAGCAGAGTGAGGAGGCAGAGGAAAGATGGAGAATGGCGACGGAAGTGAGGGGTCCAGAGATGAGAGGAAGTCCAGAGAGGAGGGATGTGGTGGAGATGTGTTTACAGGCCGCAGACTCAGAGCGCACTGTGGCTTTGTGTGTCAGCAGCTCAATGTTTGTGAGCTACCACTGCAAACCAATAATCAGGCAATATTTACACCACTGTGGACAATTAGTCCGCTTCTCAGGAAGTGTAATATTCTAGCACACGAATACAGGAATAACAAGAACAACAGTTCCTTCATCGGCGGCTTAGTAGTAGGCTTTCTTTAGTAAACAGTATAAACAAACAGAAAAGGAAGAGGAAGCCATTTTTAAACACCCATTCATACACATACAAACATCGATCCGTATTGTGGTCCCCCGACGAGACACGCGCTTGGGTATCCCCTTCCTGTGATCGCCCATTAGTAGGAGACTCCCAGCTGCCTCAAAGCTCCTCAGAGGTATCAGATCTCCTCCTCTCCCCCATCTCCTTAATTAGCACAATTAAGAGATTTACAGGACAGATGGATGGAAATCCAGCTGGCTGCAGTGCCGGCCCCAGAGGACGGCTTCGTGGATGATGAAGTTAGATGTGAGCAAGCGGTTACATGAACTCACCGATGGGACTCTGGTGCCCTCTTGTGGTTATGGGGGCTCAGTGGTTTTGAGAGCTTATGAAATTAAATGTCTTTTTTTTTCTCCTCAGTTTTAAGGTGATGGACACTTGCTAAGTGTAGACCAAACTTTAAGAGTGATGAAGCAGAATTTTTCAATTAAAATGATTTTAGTCAGAGGAGACATTTTTCTAAAAATGTTGCCATAATTTAAACATGTGCACGATATATTTTAAATAAAACTTGAATTTGTAATAATTTGAATTGAATTTTATTTTTATTTTTTCTAATTTGTTTTGGCATATCATCAAACAGTCACATCTGGTACAGCATGTGGCTGGTAACCAATTAGTAAATCCCTCCAGTTTATTTTCTTTTTGGTGGTTTTTCCAAAATGTTTTACCTAATAAAATAAGAGGACACGACGATAAACAAACACTGTTAAACTTTATTACCAAAAAGAAAAAAGATTTGATACCATCGTATTACAGATTGATAATGTTATATTGCTAATGTCATACAAAAGATTCAGTAAAAGATATACATGACATAAACAAGACAAACAAACTAATATTGAAAAAGAAAATATTGAAAAAGGGTCTTTTTAAAAAAGACAACAGATGTTAGACGTTTCTCTCAGATTATTTGTTCCTTTGGTTAGTTTGAATCAGCTAAAGATGCAAGTTGTTTGCTTCCTCAACGACATAATACAACAGAAATACACAATCTTCCTTGGCACATTTCAATAAAATGTAAAACTACTTGCTTATTTGTGAGTTTTTAGGTAACTGAGAGTTTCACAGCTCTTGTAGTGACTCAGAGCCTATGTAGCGTAGCGCTCTACCAGGCAGCCACCTGCAGACGAGAAACAAGTCAGTCCAGCACAGGTGAGGTGAGAAATCTTAATTCCCTATAAATGTGTGTTAAATACCAGAACCACTCACAGGCTCAGGCTGCCCTTTTTCTGCTTTATCCCTATGAAAAGAAAGTGTGAAGATCAAAACACAAATATTCCCCGAGACTAATCATAATAATAGTAATAGGATCATTTATCAGCCTTGTTAACGCTGTCAGGAATACTCACTTCGAAGCTGCCATGTGGTTACTACGGCAACAGTGAGCACCACCAGCACCACTGGCACCACGATGGCAGCCAGGTGACCGCTCTGACTCTCCTCGACGCTCGCCTGGCAGAAGGGTTCAGCAACAGTGAGACTTTACATTCACTGGGGACAAATATCTACTTTTCTTTCAAACATTAACCGTTTCATTAACAGGAAGAACTTTAAAACAGGCTGACAGACGGGATGCCTCTGAGTCACCAGGTTATTAGGTCGTTGTTTTGGCTAACAAGTTAACCAACAATCATGTACTTTCATGTCCTGTGGATACAGAGAAACATTAGCATTTATTTGGAGTCGTGTTACAGGCCAGTTCATGAATTCATTCTCCTTTTTAGGTTTGTTATGGCCTTGGCTGACACCTTAGAGGAACAGCTTGCTCATTGCTAATCTTGGCCCATGTTCAGCCTCTAGCTAGCTGCTAATGTCGCTTTCATTGTTGCTCAATGACAGACCTTTTTCACAAAAGTCGTTTTTGACATGAAACAGTATGTTAACACAGGTGTTACTTATAACATGAATGAAGCTTTTGTTCTGTTTAAGTACAGTGCCTTAAGTTACGTTATTAATAACACCTGGGTTTACTTAGCCTGCGGTTTCATGTCAAAATGGCTGCTGTGACAACAGGGCTGGTGTGTAGAATAATGACCTACAAGAAGCTCTGTAGATTGAACTTGTCAGTATAAGCAAACATACCCATAGCCATGTGGTTCATTGTTAATATTCATATTGTTTGTTAGTCAGTCATGGATTAAGTAGGTCTGCTTTAGTACAAATTTGAGGTTGTCTACTACATTTCAGGGGGAAATACTTGACTTTAGCTGGCTGAAGTTAGCCTTCTAGTTAGTTTACACATTAAAGGAAATTGCAAACCACACCCTACAAAGAGCGCATAAATTATGTCTTGTTTACCCATACAGCTGAAAGATAAGTTGACAGAAAATTGGCTGATTTGATTTGATTAATGTTATTTCTCAAGAGATACTATTCTACTGTTTAAATTTTCACAAAACAAAGCAAAGCATCCTATGGATAATCAAAAACATAAACAGCAGATGAATCCATAATCAGAATAATAATTTGCAGTCCTAAATTTGAATTGGAAAGAAGCTCCATCTCAACTATGACACTAAAATCCTGCTTTTACATCAATGTGTGAGTGATAATCATTGCATATAATAGTACAGCTATGCCATTTTTCTGCATTGAGTACTTTTATACAATTCATATTTTTTTTACTAACAGAGTATTTTTACAGTGTGTTACTTTGTACTTACAGCAGCATGAGTGTCAGTGGATACAGTGGTAACAAGATCACTCGTGTTATGACCTGAAGAGCAACAACAAAAGGAAGTAGCTAAGACGGATTGTTTAAAGTGTTGCTAAACTTGCATAAACAGTAAATGGAAGAAAGAACCAAGCTGAGTAGACATAGAGTGTGATTTCAGTGGTCTGAGGAACTGTGATTCTGAAAAAAGTGTAAAAAAAAAAAATAAACAGAATGGCATGTTGGGCTGCCTTGTGGGGTGTGAACAAGTCCCTCTACTTCTTCTCTTAGAGAAAAAGAGAAGGGACAATTTAGCAATTGTTAATGAACCACTGCATCAATAAGAGTTGGGTGAAGAGAACACCGGTCCTATTCTGCCTGGTATACCATAGAAACATACAAGAGACAGTGAGAATAGAGACACAACACCTGTTTCTCCAGTGGTGATGGTGAGGATGTTGCTGGCTTTACTGGTGGCCAAACTGTTCTTGGCAAACATACGGACGTTGTATGTTGAGGGTTTCATCTCTATTATCGCTGGCCTCCGTCCTGGTTGGGGCTTAAGTCTACAACTATCTTTGTGTTATCCCACAAGGCTGCAGAAACAAAAAAAAAAAAAGAAAAAACGTATTAAGGAATATCGGGAATAGGAAGATTAAAGAATATTACCAACGCTTTCATGGTTGAATTTAAGTGAAGTGACAATGATTTAATTACTATATTGAGATCTTTTCTTACCATGAACTGCTTTATACTCCAGGTAATATCCAGTAATGGGGCTGTCACCTTCAAACCCAGGAGTCCATGAAAGAGAAAATGCATTACCTTTGACCTCCTTTAACTCAACCACTGGGGGATCTGGGGGCACTAGGAGACACACAGAGGAGACATTTAACAAAGAGGAGAAGAGGATGTATTTGGGCAGAAGTTCATTTAGATGTAATGCTTTAAAGGACACATTATGCTCATTTTCAGGTTCATACATGTATTCTGGGTTACTACTAGAATAGGTTTACATACTTTTAACACCAGTTTTCTTATACTGTCTAGTGTTGCAGCTCTGTCTTCCCCCTCTGTCTGAAACGCTTGGTTTTAGCTCCTGTCTCTTTAAGGCCCCTCCTCATGAATACTCAGTCTGCTCTGATTGGTCAGCTGACACACACCTGAGTCAGCACTGCTCACTGTGTGTCTTGTGTCTTTCAGCTTCCAGTGAGCTTAATTTCTACCATGAATTTAGACATGAATTATACAAATGTATGACATGATGAAGTAGTGTGATGTCACAAAGTCACAAAATTAAAGGCTGGACTTCTGATGAGGCGTTTCAGAAGAAGTTGTTTCTGTGGGAGAGAGGAGCTGCCATTTGCGTGGACTTAAATTTTTTTTTTTACTGTCAAGAACTCTTACATGCTCAAGAAGATTAATAAAACACTATAGGAAAGAAAAAAACAAAAGAAATATAACAGGTCTCCTTTAAATAACATTTATGTGAGACACAGTAACAGCAATTCTATGTCAGTGGAAAGAGTCCTAATCATTCCTTAATGACCACATGGCAAATTTGGGGGGATTTTCATGATCTTTTTCATCTTCGGACAAATTTAGCAATTGCTAATGAACCACTGCATCAATAAGAGTCAGGTGAAGAGAACACCAGTCCTATTCTGCCTGGTGTACCATAGAAATATACAAGAGACAGTGAGAATAGAGACACAACACCTGTTTCTCCAGTGGTGATGGTGAGGATGTTGCTGGCTTTACTGGTGGCCAAACTGTTCTTGGCAAACATACGGACGTTGTATGTTGAGGGTTTCATCTCTATTATCGTGGCCGCCGTCCGGTTGGGGCTTAAGTCTACAACTATCTTTGTGTTATCCCACAAGGCTGCAGAAACAAAAAAAAAAAAAAGAAAAAACTTATTAAGGAATATCGGGAATAGGAAGATTAAAGAATATTACCAACGCTTTCATGGTTGAATTTAAGTGAAGTGACAATGATTTAATTACTATATTGAGATCTTTTCTTACCATGAACTGCTTTATACTCCAGGTAATATCCAGTAATGGGGCTGTCACCTTCAAACCCAGGAGTCCATGAAAGAGAAAATGCATTACCTTTGACCTCCTTTAACTCAACCACTGGGGGATCTGGGGGCACTAGGAGACACACAGATGAGACATTTAACAAAGAGGAGAAGAGGATGTATTTGGGCAGAAGTTCATTTAGATGTAATGCTTTAAAGGACACATTATGCTCATTTTCAGGTTCATACATGTATTCTGGGTTACTACTAGAATAGGTTTACATACTTTTAACACCAGTTTTCTTATACTGTCTAGTGCTGCAGCTCTGTCTTCCCCCTCTGTCTGAAACGCTTGGTTTTAGCTCCTGTCTCTTTAAGGCCCCTCCTCATGAATACTCAGGCTGCTCTGATTGGTCAGCTGACACACACCTGAGTCAGCACTGCTCACTCTGTCTCTTGTGTCTTTCAGCTTCCAGTGAGCTTAATTTCTACCATGAATTTAGACATGAATTATACAAATGTATGACATGATGAAGTAGTGTGATGTCACAAAGTCACAAAATTAAAGGCTGGACTTCTGATGAGGCGTTTCAGAAGAAGTTGTTTCTGTGGGAGAGAGGAGCTGCCATTTGCGTGGACTTAATTTTAATTTTTTTACTGTTAAGAACTCTTACATGCTCAAGAAGATTAATAAAACACTATAGGAAAGAAAAAAACAAAAGAAATATAACAGGTCTCCTTTAAATAAAAGTTATGTGAGACATAGTAACAGCAATTCTATGTCAGTGGAACAAGTCCTAATCATTCCTTAATGACCACATGGCAAATTTGGGGGGATTTTCATGATCTTTTTCATCTTCGGACAAAAATTATTATTAGAAAAATTATCTCTGGATGGATCATTTTCACCAGTTCATGCATGAGAGGCTAAAAACTCCACATGAAATACATGAAATACCTGACGTGTAAATTGAAGTGATGTCTTCCCAGTGTGTGGCAGCAGTAACAGACTCAACCGTCGAAGTTGTGTGAACTAAGGATCGATAAAAAAGAATACATCTTTCGGTCATAATCCACATAGTCCTTAAGATGTTTTATATTTCACCATTCAAATAACACAAACCTGAAGAGATACTTGTAGTGTCTTCTATCAATATTGTGGTTGTAGTGGAAGCAGACATGCTAGTTGACAGTGTTGTAGTTCTGTGAACTAGAAATAGAATAAAATACATTTTACCAATCTCTGTAAATTACTTGATATTGAACTGGAATCATAATTAACAATAATGGTGAAATTCAAAATGTACCTTCATCAAGAGTGAAGCAGAGAGGTGCGGATGAGGCAGGTCCTATCCCTGCGATTGTTTTGGCCTGTATGATCACGCCGTATCTGGTGGAAGGCTTCAGGTTGCTCAGGATGACGCTCTCTACTTCCCGTGTGGCAGACACACTTAGGTGCTGCCACCTTTTAAAGTGTCTGCCTTCAGGGTCGTACTCTCTGTAGCTAATGCTGTAGCTACGAAGAACCCCATTTCTCTGATCAATCCTCGGAGGCTAGTCAAGAGGAAACGAGGTGTCACTCTTGGCAATGGCATGAATATAAAAGACTGTCATTTGTATGTAAGCATTCCATATTTCAGCTTTAATATAAACTGTTTTCCAGCCACCCAAAGTCTAAATTAAAAGGATGACATGTAGGGCCCCAAATCTGAGAAGTACTTTGTGGTCAGACATTTTATTACAGAAAAAAGTTTGAAACGTAGGACCGAAATGCGAAACATTCATACTGTGTTGCTTAACGATAGTATTATAGTGAGGGTTAATTACTCCACATTTTGCTCCCCCCTGGAAGCACCTGAAGGACCCTTGACCCCACTTTTAGAGTGGCTGATGCACAGTGTCTAAAGCCTTTTTAATATATGTATATATTTTAATTCAGGTTATACAATTAGGCTTTACCTTCCATGTGACTTTGATGCTCTGAGGAGAGAGGCCCACCAGCTCCATGTCCAGGGGAGGACCGTCTGGTGCTGAAGGAAAATGAAACTCTAAATGGGCCATCCATCAAAAAATAATTTCTTGAACCTAAAAACACTGAGTGACTGTACCTGCTTCTTTAGTCGTCACTGTCAGAACATTACTGGCCTCGCTCATGCCTATACTGTTGGTAGCAAACATGCGAAGGTTATAGGTCTTGGCCGGTCGCATGTCCACCAGAGACATCTGAGTCAGTTTAGGATTTGAGATTTCAGTTCTTATTGCAGTATCCCAGGAAGCTGTACAACAGCAATGTATAGATACAGTATAATTAGCCACAGAATGTTGAAATTCTATCAAAATGACTGGGATAGATTTCCGGTGCTTACCCTGTTTGTTTTTGATATCGATCCTGTAGGATGTGATGGGCCTGCCGCCATCAAACACAGGAGTCCAGCGAACAGTGAAGGCTCTCTCCTTCACCTCTTGTGTCTCCACTTTCATTGGATTAGGACGCACTAAAAAAGTGAGGAAAACAAAATACAATGCTACAGTGGCGGAAAAATGACTAAGATATTGTAATTAAGTAAAAGTAGCAATACTAGGGTGTAGACAAACTCTGTTACAAGTAAAAGACCTGCATTCAGATTCTTACTTTAGTATAGGAACAAAGTTTTCATCAGTGTAAGCATCAAAATACATTTAAAGTACCAAAAGCAGAGTATTCATTATGCACACTAGGACAGTTTAAATGAATGTGTATTATCTTATTGGATTATTATATAAATACTGATTAATTATTGAAATGTTGCAGCTGTTACAGCATGGCTTAATTTGACAAACTTTACACACTTCATCTGTTGATTAGCTTTTGAATTATTCCTACAGGGATCTACAGGTTCTTTTTATTGCTGTTGTGTTTCATATCCCTGCCTGGCTTGTTCTACACATATAGCATGGGTGTTGCCATATTTGAATGTGATTTCAGGGCATTTATAGAGCTTAATGCTGAGCCAGTGTCCCCTGAATAAACAATGGTTGATGGTGTTAATGAATAATATCAAATCATAAGTAACTGAAGTTATCAAATACATGTTGTGGAGTAAATGTACAATATCTCTGAAATGTAAAAAGTAGAAGTATAGATCAGCAGAAAAAGGAAATATTCAAGTAAAGTATATAATAATTACCTACCTCATAATTGCACTTAAGTTTTTTGTTACTTTTTTGTTACTTGTGTTACTAATGATGGTATAGTGAAACAAATAATTGATTAATCAACTGACAGATAAAAACACAATTATCAACAATATTTCTATCGATTAACCATTTAAGTCATTGATGAGCTAAATTAATCAAATGTGCTTGTTGTAGTTTCTCTAATGTGAGGATTTTTCAGACATCATTTAAATGTTTTTCCTGTAACTAAACACATAGTCACAATGCTAATTTACTTTTTTCCGTTCTAGCTGAGATTATAATTCATCCCTGTGGGTCTCACCTGCCAGCACCGTCAGAGTCTGCTGGTGCTTCTGATCATTGAACCAGCCTGGTATTTCCACCCTGCAGCCGTACATCCCCGAGTCGCCCTCCTCAACCTGCCTGATGGTCAGTGACACATCACCTGCACTGAGATCACCCATGAACAGGTAACGCTCTGACAGTCTGCTGGTCATTGACGACCCATCTGACTTGATCACCTCGTTGGCGCAGCCACTGTTGGGGATGGGTCCTCGACCCCAGCATGCAGGAAGCTTGCCGTAGTACCTAGCATTAAAGTTGCATGGCAGAGTGACATCTGTTCCCACTGTGGCTATGATGCCTTCTGCAGACACACCACCTGAAAAAGCACAAAGTCCTGCTGGCAAAAAGGAATATTCGGTAAAGATGAATGAAATACAATTGTTGAATCATCACTGAGATAAAATGACATACCAAGAAGCAGACAAAGGAAGAGACTGAGACACACAGGGAGGTGTCTGTTTCCTAAACAGATCATTTTTTTCTTTCTCGACTTAGACTTAGTGGAAGGATTTAGTACAGCTGCTAAATGACACTAAACCCAACCACAGTGTGGTTTCAGCTTTGAAATCTTTCCAGATCACATGATGCTGACCTTGATATGCTCACACAAACAACTTCTGCTGGCAGAAGAGGAATGTAGAAAAGAGCTGTTTCCTTTTCTGTGGTTTTGGTTCCCCTAATCTCGAAATGGCACTCTGTTTCATTTTGATGATTAGACACAGACAGTCTTAACGTTATCAATACACTGTCTTCACCGATGTTGGTTGTTCTTAACCTATGTAGCGCAAAAAATCACACTGTAATTTTCTCCCATTGATGAGCAGCTTTGCAACCACATGAATTTAACTGAACAGACATTTTGAAATATCTTGTTCCAGCAGAAAATAACCAAAATAGCTCAAAAGACTGTAAACACTCTGAATATAAATTCAAAACATTCAGCATGTAAACACAGACAGAATTGTTTTGGATATATTATCCTTTCCAAAAACATCTCCAAAACGTGAACTCATTAAGTCCTGAGATAGAATACTGACCAAAATATATGGTCTGGTTCACTAAAGGGCCATGGACTTTTGTATGTGTCTTAGACTGCTGAGTAAACATTTGGGTCTGCTGGATGTTTGGTAACTCAGAACAGAACTTCCTCTTTGATTGCTCACAGAAACATGTAGTTAGGACAACGGATGGTACAAGATTTAAAAAATGGTAATAAATAGTTTCCTTAAAGTTTCATGAACTTTCCTTAATAGAATGACTGGATTGTTTTAGTAACATTCAGACTAGAGCTGAGGGGCCCAAACCTTTTTTCCTTGGAGAGTCAGACCTAAAACTTTTTCATGGGACTAAAATCCCGAGTCAGTTTAAGTGACTGACTTCCTGCACAAAGTGTCACTCTGGCTGACATGGACAGCTCATCAAAACTGATTTTTAATTAGGGATCCTACATGTGTAAAGTTAATTTTACCTCAAAAAATAAAACAGTATAAACATAACTTTATATTTCTATCAGTGGAAACATCTGGCGGTCCAAATTGAACCCTAAAGCGGACCAACTTTGGCCCATGGGTGGCTGTGAACTAGACTAGATTTTAATAAGGTGCTCTGGAGCACAGCAATAAAAGGGGGAAAATAATACAAAAAATAAAAGGGAAAGTTACATACAACAGCAATTATTTAAAAAGCACACAGTCGAGCCGTAGTTAAAGGGATATTCCGGTGTAAGTTTAATCCATGGTCTAACACACCGTGAAACTGTGTTAGACTCCCTCTCGAGAGATAAAGTTTGCAGACCGCTTGCTACGTAGTTTTAGCATCCTCAGAAACGACCGCACAACAACATTACATTGCAGTAAATGGGTCCAAATATAAAACCGCCATCAAAAAGCCACAAATAATTCTCAGAACAGCACCAAACTTCTGCAACATTAGAAATAGGGTCCCAGCACATATTTCAAGGCATCAGACATTTGATATCATTGTCCGATTTGTTGGAATAGATAAACAAAACTCACCACTTGAGAAGCCTTCCTTGTTGTGGGGAAGCCTTGTGGGTTCGATTACCGAGTGCAGTAGAGTTCCGCAGCTCAATGATTATCATTACTGCGGGACTCTACTGCACTCGATAATCGACGATATCAAATGTTTGATGCATCGAAATATGTGCTGGAACCCTGTTTCTAATGTTGCTGAAGTTTGGTGCTGTTCTGAGCATTATTTGTGGCTTTTTGATAGCGGTTTTATATTTGGACCCATTTACTGCAATGTATTGTTGTCGTGCGGTCGTTTCTGAGGATGCTAAAACTACGTTAGCTAGCTGTCTGCAAACTTTATCTCTGGAGAGGGAGTCTAACACAGTTTCATGGTGTGTTAGACCATGGATCAAATTTACACCGCAATATCCCTTTAACAGGATATTCTCACATCAGTCATTAAATTTGGAATTCCTGTAAACAGCATCACAGCCACAAAAAGGGCATTTCCCTCTCATATTCAGAAAAGACGCCACACCCCTGAGTTTGCTTAAACTGCTACACAAAATATACAGTGAAAAAAAAGGAACAAAATCAGTATTCTTGGTGAATGTGTGTTTCTTGAGAATTCACGTGAAAACAAGAACAGAAACAGAGAAGGAGCAACTTTTTCTCACTGAAATGTGAAAACGTTGTAAAATACAGTATAAAAGCTTTCACAGTGAATTTTGGCAGAGCAAGTCCCAAAATGGAAAATTATGTGAGTGTGATTAAATTGAGTTACATAAAATCAATTGATTTTAATATCAAACAAAAGTGTGTTGATAATGTGATTCAAATTGAGCCTATATGTATGACAACAGCAAATTATCATTTATGACTGTTTACATCGGACTCTCGTAGGGGAAATTGTCTCCTCTGAAATTTAGATTATGATGTTTTAAGTCCAGAAGGTGGCATTGTATCCTCAAGTATAAACCATCCACAAGATTTTTCATGCAGTGAGATTAAGTTCACCAGCGAGTGAAAAAACAGAACGAAAGATGAGAAAAGAGAATTAATTAATCTCCAGGATATTTTTGCATCTTCTAAACCACATGTGACACACATTTCACTACAGACTGAGAATAGTAGGAACCAATAAGCTGCTCATTTAGGGGATTTGGTACATGTTGTTCCATACTGATGAATAGATAAGAGTTCAAAAGGTTTTCCTTCTAAGGCTGAAAAAATAAATAAAGTCAACAAACGTCAGGAAAGGCACTGCTTCCTCAGACAAATCTGCAGACTCTGTTGTTCCTGTAATGCTGACTGACACTCAAGGTTTTGGTCACTGTTGTAAATGTTCTCAGCATGTTTAATACAGTGACATGTTCATGGAATGTAATGTTCAATGCCAACTGTTTATTTATCTGTCTAATATATACATACAATATATTTAAAGATATTATATGTGACATTAAAACGTCTAAAAATAGCTAAACCATTGTATTTATACCTTCATATTTTATTGAGTTAAAGGAGACATATTACACTATTTGTTTCTTTCCTTCAGTGTATTATATACAGCATTTGAAGCTCCTCTCTTCTACAGAAAACACAGCTCCTGAAACGCCCTGTCAGTAGTCCTGCCTTTAATTCTGTGACTTTGTGACATCACACTAGGTCACAGAGTCACACATTTGCATAATTAATGCCTAGCAGCTTGTTTGTCATGTGGGAAATGATTAAGCAAAGCTGCTATGTTGTTGTTAGTGGTGCTGGCTCAGGTGTGTGTGAGCTGACCAATCAGAGCAACCTGGGTATTCAGGGAGGGGTCCTTAAAGAGACAGGAGCTAAAACAGAGTGTTTCAGACAGAGGGGAGAATACAACACTGCAGCACTGGACAGTATGAGAAAACTGACGTGTTTTTTGAGAATTAAAGCATAACTATATAACCTACTCTGTAGAAACCCAAAATAAAATATGGAACATGAAAATGAGCATATTATGTCCTGTTGAAGATCGGCATTGATAGCTGTTTAACAATAAATTGATTTCTGCAGACATTACAGTTTGTGTGTTAAAGTGCAGTGTGTTGTAAATGTTGGGGAAAGATTGCTGTTACGGTAAATACACTAATGTTGGTCTGTCGTTTAGGATATGCAACTAAAACACTTTAGTTAAGGGGAAGGCTGCTGTTGTGGACAGCTGGTTGAAAAATACATTTAGTGCTACAGTCTGATGAAATTAAATGCTGCCCATCCAACAATCCACTCCAACTTAATGAAGCCCACTGCACTTTCCTGAACTGGTACCTAAAATTTGCATTGGATTTCTCTGCAAAATCATCACATATGAACTGTATTCCAAGGATGGGTAAAATTAATTTGAATGGTACATGAGTCACAAACTATAATCCATTTCAAAGTTAAAGAAAATAAATTATGATGGATTATGATCATGGTGAGGAAGAAAATTGCTGCCATCCCACCAATGTTTCCCACTCCCTGGAGGGCTTTGAATTCTTCCATCTGCGAAAATGACCTTTATCGTGAGGGGCTGCATTAAATGTTATTGGAACATAATCTTAAACACAATCTTAATATGCAGAATATTCAAAGTTATGTTGTACTTTGGATACTACTATATTGCTTTGTCCACTATCTTACTTCCAGCCTTAAGCCAATCCCACATGAGTACAAAATGACATTAAATTGGATTGTTATTATAGCAATAAACCCCAAGAGGCTGTGGTTTACAGTGAGAACAGCTGTGGGGTGTTAGGCAGAACACAAAGAGTAGTTTTTCTTATGTATTGACTGACATAGGAGAACAACTGTGAGGTTTTAACCATTCTTAAATTCTCTTTTGGGTAAAGATCTTCATATCAACAGCCATTTTGCAGTAAAATGCTGAACAACGTTCTTACCTCTGTCAAAGAGGTTATTGTATTGTATATGGTTGGTTCCACGAAACCTGGATGGAAGATGGGTCTTTCATCTGGTTATAGAGAAGGACCCAGGGATTTTCACAACTACTCTCAACTTTTTTTTTTTTTTTCAAATTTGTATACATTTCTCAGGGAGTAATGCATGGATGCAAGATAAATAGGGCACATTTAGGTGGCTGGTATCTATGAGTGAGCACAGAAATTGACTGTTTGACCTTGGCGGAGGTATGTCTACTGAGTGTCTTTAAAATACTAGTAAGAATTATTCAAAATACTTCTCAAAAGACTCAAGACACTCTCAGAATTTCAGTGCTAACTTTTGTTGTCATGTGAGCACGAACACAAAAAGTTTTGGATTCATAATATTCTTCCTTTTCCAAAACATGTATTCACTAGGTCTTGAAACATGACACTGATGAAAGCAGACAGTCTGGTTCACTAAAGGGCCATGGACTTTTGTATGATTCTTAGACTGATGAGTAAACATTTGCGCTGCTGGATGTTTGGTAACCCAGAGCAGAACTTCCTCTTTGATCACTCCCACTAACATGTGTCTGGTACAACTAACAGCAGCAATATTTCAAAATTACAAATAAGTTGCTGTTTTGGTTCCCCCCTTAAAGTTTGATAAACTTTCCTCAACAGAAAAATTTAATTGATTTATTCATCTACATACATATATATATATATATATATATATATATATATATATATAGAGAGAGAGAGAGAGAGAGAGAGAGAGAGAGAGAGAGAGAGAGAGAGATTTTTACATTAGCTCAGACAGGTTCATTTAAGCATCAACTTGGTTTCACAGGTGTGCTCTGCTATAGTCATCAGAATAAACACCTGACAGGTGAGAGTTGCACACGGCAGCAGCAATTCAAATGTCCAGTGTGTAGGATTTAGTGTCACCTTGTCAGATTGCAAACAACTAAATACACCCACCCGCCCAAACATGAAACACAGAGCCAGTATTTGGTTTCTCCATAATGGACTTAGCCTGAAGGTGCAACAGACTCCGAGACAGAGGAATCTCTCCCTCTGGAGGCTCATTCTAAGGTAATGAACTTAACTATGTTGTTCAGTTTACGCCAATTGATACACCTTGAATCATACACACTGAACCATCGATAAAACAAGGTTCACATATTTCAGCTGATTTTCCCTCATCAGTCATGAAATACAAAGGTGCTGCAAACCAGAGAGTCACCGCCTGTCATGATAATAATAATAATAATAATAATAATAATAATAATAATAATGCATTTTATTTAAAGGCGCCTTTTAAAGCACTCAAGGACACCGCACATCCAACAACAGTACAAAAAAAACAGGAGACAATTTAGTGCAAACGAGGATGAATAAATAAATAAATAAGAAGATGCATTCAGTTTTATTGTGTCCTCCGTTATTTTGTAAAGTTAATCCTCATGTGCCATGGTGTGTTACTTCCTGTCACTGTCTTATTTTCCCTCCCTTGTGATTGTCTGGATCAGTTTCACCTGTCCCTGAATAGCCTCTTGTGTATTTTGTCCATGTGTTTTCTATCTTTCTGGTTTCAGTTTCTCTGTGTTTGTTCCTCATGTTTCATCTGTGTTCTTGCCAGTGTTCCTCTTGCTGTTTTGCTCAGCTTGCACTTGGTTTTGTTCTTGAATGTTTTGTTTTCTTAGCTTTTGCTGCCTGCCTGTTTTTTTTTTTTTTGTTTTGTTTTTTTATTCTTTTAATCAGTTTTTGCATCTATCTCACTGATTCAGAAGTTATTTTGTCACCTCTGATTTCCCTGATAACAAGAGGGAGCAGAAAGTGAAACACCAATTTTCATTCATCTTACCAAGAGAATTGTTTTACAGTGCTTCACTGTGAAATTCAGCCATTAATCAATTTCATCATAAACTGGAAATATGGAGTTAAAGTTAGGATCGAGCACAGTGTGGAGTGTGGATTTAGTATTTTCATAAACAAAATACTGAGTTTGTCTATAATGTGTTTTATTGAAGTTTTAGTGAGCAGAGTTTTTCAATATACACTTAAGATGTTCAGACAGTCTTCAAAACAAACGGTGGGAATACACATTTATCCCACAGTTTCCTCTCTCTGGCCCTCCCATCTCCTTTCCTAAACAATGTTTGTGCATCGTTTTCAGAGTGGAATCTTCTTTCGTTTTTTTTAAAATATCCAGAAGGTGGCATCGTGTCCACAAGTATAAACCGTCCACAAGCTTTTAAGATATTAGAGATAAATTTTGCTACTAAAGCAGACAGATAGAAAATAAAAGCAAATGAATTAATCTGCAGGATATTTTTGCATCTTCTCAGCCATGTGTGACTCACACTGGCCTCTGTCAATGCAATCTGAAAATAGAGGGACACTGTAAGCTGCTTTACTGGGGAAATGGTTTATGTTCCCGCTCTCTTATTCCTCCTTATTTTTTTACAGATAAGCGTTTAATATGTGGATAGATTCAGAACATGACAAGCAGACACATTTAGCTATCATAAATCGGCAGACTCCTCTGTTCTCATAATGTTGACCATCAGTTAAGATTTGGGATACTTTCATAGATGTTCTCAGCAGCTGAGGTGTTGAGCTCTTGAAGCTTCCTCCCTGGCAGAAAACCTCGCCCTGGTTTGAGGAAATGCAAACATTTAACGATATTCTCTGTCTATAAGAGGAAGAAGCACGCAGTGACTTCAGATATTCAATAGACACCCACGTTAAATGTGTAAAATTAATCTGAGTGGCACATGAGTCACAAAGCATAAGCCCTTCAACACTTACGGAAAATGAAGACGAGGATTACGATTATGGTGAGGAGGAAAATAGCTGCCGCCCTGCCAATGTCTCCGACTGCCAGGGAGGCTTTGAATTTTTCCTGCAATGAAAATAAACCTTATCGTGAGGGACTAGGTCAAATATAATTGGTACATTGTTTGAAATATGTGCCATAAATACATGGTATATTGAAAACTGTAATATATTTCTGTACTCTCCATTTCTCACTTCCAGCCTAAACTCACACCTACACATGTGCAATATCACAGACAGTTGAATATATATATATATATCGTCTGTTATAAAAAAGACAGGAAAGATGCACACTTATAATTTCAGAAGCATGTTTATAATTAGGATTCAACTTTTGTCTAATCATTTCTAAGGAAAAATACCCCTAAAGAAGACCAGATGTGCCCAAACATTGGTTTTAAATTAATTAAACAGACTGCATCAAAGCCGCGGGCTCATTTTTAAGTCTAATTGAAAGAACGCTCTAGACGAGGAGTGCATTTTTCCTTCAGTTTTATATAATTTCTCATTTAAAAACATTACCTCAAACGTAAAAACACCGTAGGTTTTCACTTCATTCACTCGTGGGGCCTCCTGTGCAGTAAAAAAAGTATAATTATTTGTATACATTTTCTAATGTGAATATTTATTTCAACCAATAAATTAATTTCTTAATTTAAAAAATGAATACTACCATACCTCAGCTGTTTCCTCCAATGGGTTTCCAATTAGGTCAAGTCTTGCATCATCAACTTCTTCATTTTGAGGTGCAGATGTGGTCAATTTTTCTGTAACCAGTTGAAATGGTGAGTTACACTCACGTAAAAAATAAAGTTTATTTAAAATGTTATGCAGTGATTTACACTGTGTTTTCTCCCTAAAAAAACAAAAGATTCATAAAGACATTAAGAGATTTTAACATAATATATTTGATCGTTCACCTTGAGTTCCAAGTGTCCTGTCCTCCGTGACGGGATGTTCTGTAGGAGCTGGAATGAAAGAAATAACTTTAAGCCAGCTTAAATACTGACGCTTTGGGATTGTAGGTCTGTTCTGATGCCAACACAAAAGCATCAGTATGTGACGAGATAAGAATGAAACT
This sequence comes from Sparus aurata, assembly GCF_900880675.1. Taxonomy (NCBI): domain Eukaryota; kingdom Metazoa; phylum Chordata; class Actinopteri; order Spariformes; family Sparidae; genus Sparus; species Sparus aurata. Next base: position 22,659,448 of record NC_044204.1, on the reverse strand, counting down.
CAAAAATAAACCTTCTTACAAAGTGGACATTTAACACATGATAACATGGTTCACCCAGTATGATTTTCATGAGCATTACCTTCCTCCATGACAAGGTGTACGTTGGCCTTATGGTCATTGAACCACCCTGGGATCTCCACCCTGCAGCCGTACACCCCAGCATCAGTCCACTGAGCGTTCACGATGGTCAGGGACACGTCTCTGTCTGCCAGCCTTCCCAGCAGCTTGTACCTGGGGGACTTCCTATAACGCACAGCCCCTTCCTCGAAGGAGAGAATGGTCTTGGAGCATTTGGATATGGGCACCTTATCTTGTCCCCAACAGAAACTTAGGAAATTGACGCTCTGAGTTTGGATGTCATACCTACAGGACAAAGTCACATTGTCTCCATAGAAGCCAGTGACCTTAAGGGTGCTGGAAGACACTGTGAAAGACATCAAGGACTTTAATTGAACTAGATTGCGATGCAATTCTGAAATGTCAAGGCCACAAATGCACCCACCCTCCTGCACACACACCGTCGCTTTTACACCCACAAGCACTCTACAAACACAAGCAAACAAAAAAGCGGAGAATATCGACTCACCCTTGGTCAGGATTGAGAGGAAAAAATAACAAAGACCACGCATGTATGTAGGATATTGTATAACCATGTCCTGAAGTGAGGAAAAGATGTTCTCTCCCCACACACTTCGAGACGGATGGTATCATGCACTGAAGGTTTAACTTCCCTTTTTGAAAATCAGGAAGGAAATCAATACTAGTCCTGTCTACTTTTGGACTTGGCTCCTTGTGATGCACGATGAGCTCACTGAGAAATGGGTCCATGTAATCTGCTGTTATAAACCACATCTGAGTTAAGACCAGCTTGTCACCTGTAACGGGATAACAAAATGCCAAATGCAACAAGCAATCCCACATTAATTCAATGTAGGAAGTTTAAAAGAAGCCGAAATAAGATTTTTTACTTTTTTTAAAAAACCTTATGGTTGAGTAAGACACAAGCAGTTTTCGAGGATCCTACTTTTTGGGTCTGTTTACAGCTTGTGTGGTGACTAAAAATTAAAAAAATCAATAATGTCACTCTAGGCTTTTCAATTATTCTGCACTACTCACAGGGCTGAGGGCATTTTAAATGAGTCCCTTATTTTCCACAGGGATCATAAAAGTTTCATCTCATCGTCATCAGTAGCGGCACTCAGCTGTGATGAGTTGTTTTCAAGGCATTTCTCAAAAAGTCAAAAAGTCCTCAGCCTGCCGCTTTATTACAATTACGGGCTGCAGCAGTTTTATCAACAGCTGTCTGATTACTGGAGTAATTCCTCTGACTTCCTGCCACAAGCTCCACTCTCAGGATTTCCCTCTTTTATCCACTGTTTAACTTTCTCTACCCATTTGTCATCCTTTATGAGTGAAAACAATACCCTGCACCAAATCCTGTTTTAATTTAATTTAGATATTTTTTTTAATAGCTCCATTAGTTTTGATCCTTTATAGAACATTTTGTTTTGTTGAATGAAACTTTTAACCAGTTAGCAGAGATGGGGGACCCGAGTGATCGCAAGTTTGAGGATTGTATTCACTTGAGGCTTGAGACAGGTGACTCTAAAGGACAAATATTTGCATTTTCGAGGGATAAAACATCCCAGCAATCCATGTAAAGTTCGAGAAACGTTTCTCAATCAATTCCTGAAAGGTAGAAACTTAAGGGAAGGTTCTCTTAAGTTCAACTTGACTTGTGCTGTTTGTTACAACAGTAACTTGAGAATTGTTTGCGACTTGAAGGTTAAGAATTTTTTATGTATTAAAAGAAGTTGTACCAGAGTTGGCTTGCAGCTAATTTGCATCTGTTGTTCCTGACTCGCTTTTGACAGACTTACTCTCACTTCTGCTGCTTGGTTTCTTTAATTGAAGAATTTGAATGAACAGTGCTGCTTTATCCTCAATTCTCGTGGAAGTTTTCATGTCTGTCTTATTCTACTTACTTCATCTCTTGATATGTTCAATTGGAATTAATCATATGGCCACAATTCTTCTGTGTGTGTGTGTGTGTGTGTGTGCGTGCGTGCGTGCGTGCGTGTGCATGTGTCAATGCATGTGTTCAAAGGTCATTGTTATTTGACTATTACTAATTGAAAGAAAGGGTCAGATATGAGGACAGCAGCCAAAGAGAAACATTTTGTCTTTGCCAGCTCTTATCTGCCCTTCGCTCCCCTCTGACAGGCCCATCTTCACCTCCACTTGTCAACTCTGTCAGCCACCACTGAGCTGCTGTGGTGCTCCATAGATCACTGTCCTCCCACATTGGTGTCCTCGGTTTCATCATTTCTCTTAGCTGTGAATCTGTTCTCAGATGTCCCACACCAACAACAAACATAATGAAAGTGAAACCCTGGAATGAAAGTGGTAAGAGAATATTACTCATCAATTGTTTTAGGGGGTTCCGTATTTTAAATCACACTGTAGATATGAAAGAAAGCTGTTTACTGAAATTATAAAAAACGCATGCAGGTTAAGAGTCAGTTTGGCAAGCAGCAGTTGGAAGGCATTTCAAGTCAATCGAAATGCGATTGAAAGGCAATCTCAAAATCCATTGGCTGTTGTCTGACAAAGATTTAACTTTTTTTTCTTACTAATTTCTCGTGTCAAGTTGCCAATCGGACTTTAAACAATGACTGGCACATGGATGAGGAAGTCTTGACCCGGATATCTGTTATCCGGATATCCGCTAGCTACCCCAGAAACCCCCAGAGGTAAAAATCATCTCAGATTTAAGCCAACGAGTTCCAAGACTGCATAAAAAAAAATAAATGCCAATATGCCTGCACCAAAACAGGGACTGCAAGATTTCGTAGTAACTTGCTCAAATTCTACAACAGGAGTTTTGTTTACCCTTTATTTCCTGTTTGGGCTCAAATTGGAGCCATTGTCAATCTGCTCTAGAGATAAAGGTTTAAAAATGGCATTTGGAGCCGAATAACTGGTCTGGTGCTTGGCCAAATTGCCAGTGCTGACAAAACTGTGGGTGGGCGACTTTTGCTGATGTCTGATAAAACAAAGCGGAGCAAACAGAGAAGGAGAAGTGAGACGACTAAGGTCACAATCTGTGTCATTTTTAGAAGTCGTGAAGGAGGCGGGGAATGGCTGCTTGATGGCTGCTGCCAGTGGTGGAAGAACTGAAGCACAGACACACCGACAGAATCTTCAGTTTTTTATCCATCAGATCTAAGATAAGTCAAGAATGATGGGTATGCTTATACAGTATATACATAACAGCTTCATTCTTTGTCACTTTGAGGTCCCCTAAAGTGATCCATCACTGCAGGCGGACAAGAGAAAACATTGATTTGCAATACTGCTGACACTAGAGGATCCATTGTTACCTCTGGAGTAAACATGCTGAGTTGGTAAACAGTTCCTCGGTCTTTAAGATGACCTCGACTCCCCAAATGTGTTTGCCTGATAAGACACAAACCTTGAAGCACCCCTCACATTTAGGCACATTTAAAAAGTTTGTTGACCACTCCACATGTCAAGGTGACAAACTTGTTAAAAGGGTTTAGATTTATTCAGGTAAGGTTTCCTAAAGAATTGATCATTTAAAATAGATAACAGAGACTAGGTGTCATTAAATTATACAGAGCAATTGCAATAAAACAGCCATGGTGAACTGGATACAAAATAACATTTTATCTATAAAATATGTCTATTATTATTTACAATCAGTCTAATTTGCTGTAACTGTTAAATGAATATTTCAAAATGTAGGTATTGACAAACTTGTGTAATTATTGTGGCCTTTATTTATTTAATCTAATATTTTACTGGCAATTTCAATTTGAGTCACCCAGTATTATAAATCAGCAAGTGTTTGTATCCCCTTATTGTAGGCTATTTGGAGAGACTACATACTTAATTGAAAGGAGGAAGTAAAATCAAAGTATTATAGACCACCAAAGTCCATGTTAGAATGTGATCCACAGTGGATTAGTCAGACAACAAAATGTCAGACTATAACCAGGTTCGGTTCCCTAACCTTAACCATGTGTTCATTATTGTAACCAACTGTAAACCCCCCATGACGTCGCCCAATGATTTGGGGTTCTGATGCCTCAAGTTTGGCATCACAGCTGTCGCCATCTTGTTGGTGCCAGAAGTGGCCATATTTGGACAAGAGGGAGGAGCTGGGGAGGTTATTCTGATTGGATCTGACTGAGAATATGGGGACATATCAATAGTCATGCCTTAAAGCTTACCCTGCTTACCCTGCATCTAGTTTACTGGAAATGGGACCATAATTTACAAAATGAATGTCACGCTATATTTAAGAAAACCGAAACAATAAATTCCTAACATAAACTCACAGGGAAACTGTTGGGGTTACCTTCTCATAAGCTTACATGCCATCAGACTTCCTTTTAAAAAGTCGAGGATGTGCCTCCTACTGGCCATTAGAAATAATGCAGGTTGAAGGCACCCCAGGTGCTGGTTTCATATTTCAGACCTGGGCACTCTGTCTGTGTTCAATACAGACAAAAATTGTAACCAACCATCAACCTGACTGCAGCAGCGATCTGCAGAGCTGACCTCCGTTTTCAGGTGTTTATGTTCTGTAATGTTGACTGCTGACTACTTCATGAAGACATTACAGAGATGAGAGGGGTGAGTGCTGTGTGCCACTGCACATTAATGTTAGTTAGAGTACAGTTAGTTAGTTATTGTGATAAATAAACACAAATGTTCCTGCCATCAAATTCAATTCACTGTTGCTGTTTCACCATTAGAACAACCACCACTGCCGATGACTCAGGCACAGATATACACGATGAGGTCATGTTTTAAAGTTTTATTCGCCTTAAATTTAGTCTCGTTTGCCAACTTCCCTTTCTCAAAAGTGGTGACGGTGACCTAATGGAACGCACTGTTACATTTAGTAAACTTGTGGATTTCTCTGGGTTGAACATTGTTGGAAACATTTGGGATGCCAAATTCCTACATATCAGAACTTTAAGTATAAATCCAACTTTAAGCTCAATAACACCACTATATAAATCCATGAAATCAAACATATTGGGTTCACTATCTGTAAACAGAGTAGGGGTGAAAGTATGTTTTAGTATTCTTAGTTTTCAACAATGAAAAATGTTCAGTTCAGAGATTTTCTGCTCTTAAAAGAGATGACTGCAGATATTTATGCACTTTCTGTGGGAGAATAAAGTGTGCTTAAATAGTGTTGATATGTAATATTAAGTAAGTTTCTTTGTTTATTGTCTCTCTCTTGTTTTATTTCAATATTTCCTCTTCAAGAACATACTCTAATCTGCTTGCCGATGTCTGTGTGTGTGCGTGCAGTTCATACATGATGGATTTATGGCCACTGCTCCCGGCAACTGTGGGGCCCCGGCCCTTTCCCCACTTCTTACTTCCCACCCTCATCTCTCCTGGGAGTGTGTTTCAATGTCCCCCCTCCTCTCTCCTATTAATATCCCACTAGGGAGAACAGAGCTCATGGGGATGTTTGGGAGCGGAAACGCCTCCAAGCACTCCTGGAAGACACAGAGCTGGGTGATGGCAGGGATAAGAAAAGAGGGACAAAGAATGAGTTGACTGAGGTCAGATTTTCAGTCTGAATGTGTGAAAGAGGATTAGAAAAATGTGAATAAGGAGAGGGAAAAAGGGTGGAAGTGAAAGTAGACGAAGTAAGAATGAGAAGTTGGAGATCTGTCCCGGACAGAAATACACCTTACGCTCAGCAGTACAGCTGTCTGCAGGAGCTTCAGGGAAAGACAGAGTGTTCACATTGTTTTCTTTTGAAGGATGTAGAGTAATCATTGTAGTTTAACATTCCCAGTGTTTGTTTTTTTTTCTTTTTTTGATTCCCGTCACGGTTACTCATTGCAGCATCATTATGGTAGATACAGATGCAAATAGTGTTTTCCCACAAACAATCTTTTCTGGATCAAGTGACTTACCACTTAACAATGTCTGTGCTATGTATTTTGTGCCAGATTGGGGCCTAAAAATGGGCATGAGAAAGGTAGGGTGCTGAGACTGTGCCTACACAGCGTGCGGAAGAGAGGCACTGCAGGACACAAGGAGACTTAACCAACAGCATTCTCATGAGTTTAGCCTCCTTCAGCACAATCGAAGGGGAAAAATGTGCAAACATAAACATGCCCTTAAAGGAAAGATGATTAGGGGTGTACAGAAGAGAAGTTCTCCTGACCCGAGGCTGGTCCAGGTCCAACTCTTTCTCTCCACTGGGAAGCAAAGTCCTCTTTTCATTTCTCACATGGCCCGGCCACCCGTGCTACTAACACAGGAGAGAGAGATGCTGAGAAAACTATGCAAGGACATGAGCAGGAGATCAGTATGGGAAAGATAATCCTGAGCAGTGCCCTAGTGGCAGTGAACTAAACTGATTGTATGTTTTGACAGGTTTTGCATGAATGTGCTCACAAATTGAAAAAAAGTTTGATAGAAAATCTATTCAATCAAGTCAACTGTGAATTTACATGACAGGGAAACAAACTCATAATCAGGGGCAAACAATTTGAGCAAGTGTGGGTTACAAGTTTAAGTCCTCTTGTTGGTAAAAACCCCCCGCGGCTTCTATCAGAGTGTTTTTTCCTGTTGGTGTGTCCGAGCAGACGGAGCCTGACTCAGCCACAATTCTGTGAATCAACCCAAGGCCACGAGTCCTCGGCGCTAAACACAGCAAGAGTCAAAGTTCATGAGAAAATTTGTGTTCAATCTGTGTGCAAGTGGTCATACACGCACACACACAGACACACACACTAGCTTCCACGGCGTTGTAATGCATATGGTGCATATTTTTTACTTTTTTTAAATAAACACCACAACATGAAAAATGTAAACATCCAAGTCTGAGGAGTTCAATTTTCTTGCCATTAACAAGACCCTGAAGGCAAAATTGTATCCATTACTTATGAACCTGTCATGGAATCTGTTACACAATCTATAGACTGATGGATGTCATTACTTTCTTGTCAGAAGGATTATTTTTCGAAAAATGTACATATAACCAAAATGACTTAAGGCAGCTGGTTCTTTTCCACCATGGTGCACCACCATGTTTCTATAGTAGCTCAAAATGAACAAACCAAACTGGCTCTAGAGAAGGCTTTGCACGTTTGTTATTCTGATACCCACATACTCAAGAACTAGTAGATAATGATTAGTTACTCAAGGAACAGACTGGGACATATAATATTGATTAAATGTTAGGTAATGATAAGTACTTAAGTGTCTGTGAATTAAAAATGAATTACACTTCTTGCGGTCCCTTTTTAACTCATGATTACCTTACCATTAATAAACCTTTTTATTTAATCATGAAGGAGAAGTTTGTTCTTCAGTAACTCATCATCATCAACTATGTAGTCCTTGAATCAGAGTACAGCTTGACTTATGCTCTGCGTTGAACCTACACCGTACCTACAGTGTAACCTCTGCCCAGGTGCATGCCCTACACCATAGCCTGATGTTCACTTACCCAGAAACATAACTGCACATTACAGCAACACAATCCACAATGTCTGTGATCGGTCCGCTTGCTAGAATTGTATTTTCCAGCTTCTCTGCTGTTCATGCCGGGAATTGTGATCTGTAGTTACTCCAGTAAACACATCACCCTTGTCAGCTGTTGCAGTCCATTCTGACCAGCTGGCTGCTCCTCATGGGGACACACTAACCACTGTGCGGGTCACCTGTGTGGGTCATGTGTTGGCTCTACCAATAAGGAACTGCTGCTCTTTGTTGGCTTTTCTTGACTGTGGCTAGCTACTGTTAGCTTATTAGCTCATGGCTCAGTTAGCTGTGGAGTCAGAGGCCCGAGAGTTTGGCTGGACCTGGGATTCAGATCAAAGGGGGAGGGGCAGAGAGAAGGAACTCAGCTGGACACCGAACTGGAACAAACGGAGCCTTCAAAACCAACTGAGGTCAGTTTGACAACAGGGCATACAGTATGAAGGTAATTTACAGTGATGCTGACAAGACTATTATGTCAGAGGCGAGAACACACACTAGGTGGGAACATTAGATGCGTGGAATGGCAGAGGACAAAGAGATCAGTCAAGCACCAGCAGTAGGTGTAAGGTGATTGTGGAAAGACAAACCAATATGGTTTTGGTGAGGTTTATTTTGTTAAAGTCCAGTTTTAAAGTAATGTGTCTCATAACGAGTTAATGGGGCAATTAAGGTCGCCTGAAAAGCTTTTGAAACCAAGCATGAATTTTCTTCCAGAAAATTTGCAAAGAGATTTCTTAAAACAAATGTTATGTGTTCTTATTAACTTTCCAGGGCTAGCTGGTTATCATGCTAACTTGATGTCTCTGCAACACAGACATCTTTGACATAATGTCAGTGCTGTTGTTCATTCACAATCTGTTGAGAATGTTAGTTCATTTATTTTGCGTAGTTACTTACTCACTCGTTCATCAGTAAATACTCACATCTTTGTGTAGTGTATTGTGAAGTGTCAGAATCAGCACTAAACATCGTGTCATGCCATGAGAAGCATGATATGGTTTCCTCATCAGGGTGCTGAAGCATGAATCATAATTCATTCATAATTCTGCCAAAGTTATAATGTGTACATTTCTTCTGACTTATGCAATCCAATTCTGTTCTTAGTCACAAGCAGGTGAAGATTTATTCACACACTGTCTAAAACAGGAGCAGAAAACAACAGTATAATCGATCGATGCATGACTGAGGATGTTAGCTTCTCTTCTACCAGGCAGTTCTTAATCATTCCGTTCAGAATAGCGGAAGTAACACCCATCGAATGGCCTCTGATTGAGTCATTGCTAGAGACAGAGGGCGGGCTGATTTATTGAAACCCCTTTCAAGTCAGACATATGGATAGAACGCTACAGCAAATACCGACCTGCGACATAAATCAGCAGAGTAAACTAACACTTCCAGCATTACGGTGGGAGGCTGTAAAAGAGCTATAGGACACAATTTACTGCCTCTTGCCAAAGGTTAAGTCCAGGCTCGTTCAAAATGGTATTTTGAACATAAAGTGTTGTTTTTGTGTGGTTTTGTGTCGGAGTAAATATGAGGATATGAATATAATAGCATGATTTAAAATGCCTCGCAAACAATGCCACTGTTGAATGTTATGTCAGTTCTCACATCACAGCTGGTGTTCCTGCTGCACTCTTTTTACCTACTCGAGGTATTTCAGGAATTTTCACAAACATATTTCTTCGTCCTCGAGCCGTCTCCTCTACAGGGTACATCATCCATCTTCGGCCAACGATCCCTGCTTATTTGCTTCATATGGGGAGCCTTAACAAAGACAGGAAGGAAACACACTGTCTGCATGGCGACACAATGGGGAGCTGGAGAGAGGGCATGGAGTCAGGGGAAAGAAATCTCACCTGAGAGGGCAAAGGTCACATACCAGAGATCAAAGGGAAAAGATGTTTTTCTATATTTTTGTTTAAAGTACATTTGAGCTTAATTTATTATAAGTTTCCAATAACATTCTACTCATTTTACTTTAACTTTTACACACTGTACAGTTTGGAGTCTCGTAGGGCAAGAAAACAAGTGTCCAGATGATCAGAGACAATTTCAACAATCACCAGTTAATGCAGTTATCCACGCCACATATTTGCAAATGAAAACAGAAATTAACCTATCCAAAATGTCCATTAAAAAGATTCACTGCATCATAAACCGGTGCAACAACAGTGCAGTGCTGTGCTTCAAGCAGAGAGGCACGATCTAAAGAATATTTACCGCGAAAATTTAGGCTGGTAATTGTTTCATTTATCTTTTTGAGTTTTAAAGTTCAGTCTTGACCTTTGAATCAGCAGCTGACAAAACAAGCTCCAGCTGTTGCGGAAGTGTACATTTTCAAATTTCTATGTTGGGTAACATGGTCATGAAAAAGACAGAAAGTCCTTAAGTGCCAAGTATAAAATTTACGTGGATATTTATGTTTCATGATAACAAGGGAAACTATCTGGTGATGAAGATCATGTGATGTAATGCCACTAAACCCTGAGTTGGGATTATCATTAATAGTCAATTTCTGTATTTGTTTTAACAACAACCTATTATGCTTCTTAATTTTTTCCTTTCCTTTCATGTTTTATGTTAGTTCTTGGGCACGTAAAAACTCCTTAAAGTTAAAAGAATCCAAGTACACACCAACAGAAGCTCCTCTCCCCTCCAGAAAATACTGCTCCTGAATGTATTTCACCTTTAATTGTGTGACGTTGTGACATCACATTCACTATGTCATACATTGAGATCATTTTTGCCTAAACTTCCTAGTTTGGCACATGGGAATTCACGTGTTGTTTTTAGCAATGAAGCATATAAAATTACTCCATAATAAACGCAAAATAAAAATTTGAATATGGAAAAAAAAGGACACATTTGTTCCCTTTAAATTATTCAAACAAGACATGTGGATTTTTACGCGTGCCATGTGGTGTAAACAAACAAATCTTGTTTACAGTCAGTGTTACTCACCAGACCTCAGTGTGGGCATCCTTGAGTCTTACCAAATGTGGTGAAAACATTTCCTGCATTTTTTAAAGCCATTTCATTTGTAGGAGTTTTGCACACACAGTCAAACAATGTGTGTGCGTGTGATGTGGTCTAAATTCTCTATAACCTTGAAGTACCCAAGTAAAGCTGTTTCAGGATCAGGGATCAAAGTAAATAGACTACCAGTGAAATATGAGACACAAGAAATTCTGAAGGTTTTGGACATGTCCATAAATGGTGAGCAAGACGGCCCTCTGCACCCTTCCACTTACCGCGTAAAGGCGAGAGATCAGGCATGTGCAGTTTAGCCTCAGGGTAGTGTAGACTGTGAATTACTATGAATGAGTTGGAGCTCTGCGTTGATGGAGCTGGATTGCCTCCAATTTATCAGCCACAATTTCAGTGTGCAACTCTACATTACATGTTTGTTTCATTTTAGAAGCAGGGCTGTCTAGTCTGCTTGAGAGGATGTCACCAAACTTTGGCAATCAATTTTCTTGCCTCTTGCGAGCCGAACAAAGCACACGCTGTGAACAGAGTTTTGACCACCAACTCTGATCCGAAAATAGTTGGGACGCTGTGTCAAACATCGATAAAAACAGACTGCAGTCATTTACATTTACCTAAAATGGTTCACCCAAGGCCCTGCCATAATGTCCTTTATATGGTTATGAGATTCGCAATGTTGTGAAACTTGCCCCTTTTTTTTATTACCTTTCACTTACAGTTCACTCTTTGGTGTATCATTACTGATCATTGCATACCGGCACTTCTCACAAGCAGCTGGTGCTCTTGTTTGCCATCTTCATATCAAGTCAGGACGACTTTAGAAGCAGAGGGGCAGCTAAGTGCACAGAAGCGCTCCCTTTCAGTGCCCACATTGACCTGGTGGGCTGGCCAGACGACGTGCCCTGCGATGCACAGTTCAGAGGCAGGAAAACACACTGATAATAAATTAAAAATAGTGTCGCTGCGGCTCGTGATTGTGTTTTCACGTATTTACACACTAACACTTGCTGCAGGCAGGAGAGATCTACGTGCCTGTCTACTTTCTTGTTGCTGAAGAAACAACATCCTGCTTATCTAGGAGCACCGTAAGGATATTCGTTATAAATTCATGAGGGTAGTATAAAGATAAGCTCTAGGCTTGTGTGTGATTAGAGAAGGTACACAGCACGTTCCACTTTTACATTTCATTCTTTGGCGTACTCTGAGCGTATGAGCAATTCTAACAAGCTTTCTGTGTTCTGCAAGCAAAGCCGGCAACAAACCACACTGATAATCTATAAGAATTAGTGTCAGGAGGGTTTGCATCACAGTTACAGAGACCGTGTCCTCGAAGTGGCCCAGGGTTCAAACTCAACCTCTCGCCCTTTGCTGCGTGTTGTCCCCCCTCCCATAATACAAAGCCATAAAACAGGTATATTTTAAAAAGAAGAAAGAAATGTCAGTATTGTTTATGACGGTGTGTTTAAGTATTAAATCAGAAGAGATGAGCGGCAGGCAGGAGAGAACCTCCTCGCAGATCATCACACAAGTCTATTTTCCTTTAACTTTTAACTCCATTTTTGCAGAAGAGGCGACGTTTTGTTTATCCAGGATCACATAAAAGGCTCTACGTTATAAATTAATGTAGTGGAGAAATACACTTCAGAACAGCCAGAACCCCCCGCAGATACGAACGTGAATAATAGTACTTGCGCTTATTGTTTCCAGTTCAAGCGCTGCTCAAACGCTTGAGTGAAGCAGACACACTGATTAAAACTTTGCTTCATACTGCAGTCATCACAAACTGTCCGACTGCTGGTGTTTTCTCCGATAGACTGTAGTTGCATAGGTGGGACTAAAATATAATGAAGATAAAGTTGGTTTGACTGTCATATTAAGGCCTTTAAAAATGACTGTATAAGGTTATGTTTTTTAAAGTAAAAATATTTTTTTTTCGAATGTGCAGACACATCCCTGTGTCTCTACAAAACTTCAAAATACGTCTCAAATATGTTTAATGACGCAAAGTGATTTTAAACTTGTCTTTCAGCCAAAAGTGAAGGCTTCTTTGATAAGACTTTCTAACAAGCCATCAATGCACGGTGGGTTTCTCTGTCCCCACCTCCCTCGCTTTCTGCTTCATGGGTCCCCGTTGAAGTCTGTCAGCGTGGGACCAGGCGTGACTGAAATTACTCCCAGGTTACACAATCAACTTGCATTGTGCTGCACACTGTAGACAGGGCAGAAACATGGAGGCACTTCTTTAGAATCACGCTGCAATCTCCTTGGAGACGCTGTCGCCGCAACTGTGCAGCTCGCTTGGCTCCGGCTCCAGAGGGCTGGCCTCGGTTTCTCACAGACGCCTGTGGCATTTCAATTAGGCAAGGAAAAATACTTACACTTATCTGGCAACTATTTGAAAGAACAAAACAACTGAGTTTCCTGTTTGAGTTTCCTGTTCAAGACAGGAAACTGAGGTGTTTTCTGAACTGACATAAGTGGACATGTTTTTTTCACAACACATGATGTGTTGAGCGATTTAAATGATATATCCCCATCATGTGTAGCATCCAGGTTCACGCCACGTTTTCTGCATATGGCTTCAGACATTATCAGGTCATTAGAGGAAAAAGAGATTTGGACACATTGCTGGCTGTTCCTATAACAACAATTTAAATTCTCTTCCAAGCACAAAGTCCCAGGAGACGTTCACATCTTGTGCTCAAGATTTCTTACATCTGTCAAAACTGCACTTTGCTATGTTTTTTTTTCACCTCTCATAATATTCGCTGCTGCCAATGAGAGCAGAGAGGGAGCGACGGTGAATGAGGGATGATATTGTACTAGCTCTCTATTGAATCGTTGTTTACTCTGGCTGAGGACTGTGGATTTCAAAAGAGCAGTGTTTGTACTGAGAGGCTGCAGCGAGCCTCGTCCTCATACATAAGGGACTATAAACAGGTCTGATGGTTACATGGTGTGTTTCTGTTCGGGGCCTTTTGGATTACAGAATTAAACAAGGAGCTCATGAAACGCTCTCATGAATAAAAGATTGCGCAAAAATATTCCTTCGCTTCCACTTCGGCTGCTGGGTTATTGACAGATGTGGTACCAGAAGGCTTGATAAAACGAGAAAAAAAGATGCATCCTTTTTTTTAATCTTCCTCATTTGGGGTGAAAAATGTTGCAACAATAGGCCTTGTTTATATGAAACATTGACACACGGTGCAGGGGAATGGGGTGTTTGAATGCAGCATCATAAATACCCCAAATGAAACAGAAACGTCAGGTTTTGTTGAGAGTTGCTGGAAAACAAATCATGCCAAACTCTGATGAAAGGTCCATTGATTTGCAAATTATTTGATTATTTCATTATATGTTTATGATTATCTGTAATTATTTTTAATGGGTTTGAAATAACCATATCATACAAAATGCTTAATTAATATTTAATTAATGTTTACTTAATGCACAGTGCTCATGTTTAAATTATGTAATCAGTGACTCATTAAGGGTTGAATTTGATTGAATAAAAGTGATTTTAGTCCATTAATAAGTTATAATGCAACAGAAACCAATGAAAGCCCTTTGTCTGCCACCACTTGCAGTAAGTATTGCCTCCAATTTGCTCCTCATTCATTTGGTGGCACCCCATGTCCACAACACTGGGCTGTGGAGACCCTAGTGTGAAGCAAATGGAAACATTTAAATAAACAAGACAATCATAATTTGATCTCATCAGGAGATTAACAAAGCTGGAGGCCACATTACCCAGGAGGGTGACTGATGGGAACATCCTCGAAATTGATGCACAGAGATCAGCTTTAATTAGGATTTCTTTCTTTTTTTTTTTCTAAAAAGACACTGACTTGACTCAGTGGCAGATTTTTAAGTTGAAAAATTAGCTTGTCAATGCTCTCTGGTAATTGATATAAACTAAATGCACAGGAGACAGTGTTTCCTTATTACCTGAACATGTAACTTATGTACTGAATTTCCTGTTGTTTATTGGCTGACATATACTCCGATTTATCTGTCTACCTTTAGTCGCCACCCTCATGGCCACCATCAGAACAAGTCTTTGCTGGTACAAAATGGCATTTTCTCTATAGTGGGTTTTGAGAGGACTTATGGGAAATGTGGAAATAATCATAAACATAATCCATGTTGCAGATAATGAAAAGAAAAAAATGTGTTTAAATTACAAAACAACCCCAGAACCATTATCGGCAACAGTTTAATGATGTCCCGAATCTTTAAGTGGCTTGAAGAGAATTAATTACTTGTCAGTGGTATGCTGGGCACAATAATTACAGACGACATGTCAGAGAGTCGCTATCACAAAAAAATGACAACCTGTGCCACAGTGATATGACGATGTGCTCCACATGGTGAAGATAACTGTCAAAAATGATGGAGGATGCCATCAAGGACACATTGAAAGCTGTGGCTTCAGTGTTTGCCTGAGCTCAGCTGTCCCATGTGAACTTTAAATAAAACAAGAAACATTTAACTATCTTGAGGAGCCGTTTTTATAATAATAATAATAATGATAATGATAATGATAATGATAATAGTAATGATAATAATGATGATGATGATGATAATAATAATAATAATAATAATAATAATAATAATAATAATAATAATAATAAACTAACTCACAATAAAGAGGGATGCCAAGAAACGAGAACTTCCCAATGGGAGCAAGTAATATTCAATGTGCTGTGCTGTTTCCAGGTCTCTCATAACTGAAGTGCCAACTCACCACATGAAAAGTGAGTCAGAATTAGTAGCAAGTCAATGGACCTAATTATAACAATTTACTTTCATTGTTTAATCCTTGCAGCATCCAAACAAATTTAATTAATGGAAATATCTCAGAGCAGCGAGACTGAGCGCTGTGTTGGCTCGCCACAGAGGGAAGTGCTCAGTGGGACAAATTAGAAGGAAACACATAATGGTCAGAAAGAACAACATTAGTGGGCAATGAGCTGCTGCAAAGTTTCATTAGATTTATAACTTTTAAACTCATTTTCTGACAGAGGCTGTGGAGTGTTTGAAAGATTGACAAAGAAACTACTTTGTGTGGACGAGATTCCTCTGTTGCCATCCATCCGTCTGACAGTCCTCTCACTGCATCTCAAAGCCATTAACACCCCAGGGCTATTACTTTCGTTAGTTAACGCGCACACACACATGCACACACACACACACACACACACACTCACACACACACAAAGGACATTTAAATGTGCCAGCATGCCATTTGGAAGCAGAGCTGCTATCTTCTCTCTGTTTTAATTACTGTCATTACAGGAAATAGTGCAGACGAGAGTTTGTGTTGTTTTCTCCCACTTTCACCCAGACTCACACGATGTTCAGGGGAGCTGTTCCCAGGCCCGGGCGCCTCGTTAAATCATCTGTCATGTTCAGCTCTGTTGTGCATTGCCTTGACAGCAAGAGCCGCAGATTGTAGCATTACCTTATCACAGTCAGACTATATCTGCTTTCAAAATGAAGGCCTGTCAGCAAGAAAAATATGTCAGACATTGTTGCATTTTGTAATTTCCCAGAATGCGTTGTGCATGAGTGAACTTTCAAAAAACTGGTGCTGCGTTTACCGCACACGCCCGCTCGTCTCAAGTTGCAGCCGGCAGGTTAACGTCATGTGCATTTGTTTTTACGACAACAGTCACAGACTGCCAGTGAGACATGTGTTTTTAGACCTTTTTTTCTAAATGTTATTTGACAGATGATAGTAAATGGGTGGGCAGGAAACTGGAAGAGAGAGATGAATGTGACGTTCGACAATCAAGCCATGGGATGTTATAATGGGACGGGATAATTACATGGTAGACACAACACATGCTCGTACCTAAACAACTGAATGCTTTTATTGTCAGTCTATCCAAAAGAAACTTGACACAAGCTGTGCGTTGATAATTTAGAATAAACGTACGCCTCACATATAATATTGTGCAACACTATTATACAGTCATGTCTGCTAGGAAGCAGTTGAATAGCAATGTTAGCGCTAACACGAGCTAACAGCTTATCAAATATGTTGTTTTACCTTGAAACACAGCCCGACATCGCCCTGGATTTTCCCCGTCCATTGTCTTTTCAGTTGCTGATCAGTCATATGGTTGTGAAATGATCATGAGCGGCAACCTGGAACACAGCATTACAACATTATATCATACTGAATCCAGCATGAGAGTGTCAGAGGACAGAGGATAGTGGCCATGTGAATTTGGTCTGTGACAGTGATTCTTAACCTTTTCAAGTACCCCCCCCCCCCCCCCGGAAATCAGATTGGGTTCCTGACCCCCTAGGCTGAGGGATAGTGGTGAATCAAACAGAATGTATGCGGATCATACATTCTCAAACACAAAGATCTGCCATGTTCCTGAATTACACAGCAGTGTGTAGTGCAGGTCATAAATCACACTCTGCATGTGGCCGCGTGTGTGTTTTGCAACGGAACCAACCACCAGCTTTATATATTGAGTTCATTTTATGAGTCCCACAGCACACGAACAGCTTGAGACTGTGTCAGAGTTGTAGCTACCATCAAGGACAGCCAGGTCAAAGACTCAGTGTTATTCCTGGCAATTTGGGATTTTAATGACACGTGAAGGAGTTTATGTTCTACAATTACAGACAATTTACACATGGTAGTTTTTTAAGGCTTATTCTGGCATAAATCCTCCCTTTAGATGTGACTGTTTTGAGGGGTGAAACGGTTCAGATGAAAGTATTAGTCTGGAAGTATAAAAGCTGTTTTATTATTTACTATTTTAGTATTTACCCACCAGAATTATCTTCATGCTGATGACTATCTGACATGACTCAGGCACAAATGATTAAGAGGAGGTCATGTTTTAAAGTTTTGTTCATGTTAAAAAGTTACCTTGGCCGACTCACCTTTCCAGTAAGTGGTGACAGGCAAGCTAAGGAAACACACCATTACCTCCAGTGAGTCTCACACAGCTCGGCAAAATATATAACAAAGGTCTAGGTGTTTTTAGACATTTCAATGCAGAATTCCTCGAATCAACTATTCAACTACTTTCTCAGATTAGTTGACTAGTAACTATGCCGCGGTCGTGAATGTCCTAATGTTAATCCACACTTACTTGAGGAACAGGGTCTGAATTTAGTTCTCTCTCTTTAGTTTTTCTTTCCTGAAAAAGTCCCTTCTACTTCTCAGTGTCCCAGGAGGAGCAATAGGGGCGGAGTTTGTCGTGCTGAAAGTTGGTCAGACACAAACCTTTTGGCTTCGACAACTTCAGCACAGCTTCATTCACACTGATCAAGTGGTGGGTGTCCAGGGGAGGACGTATAAAAGCAGCAACTGATGGGAGAAACATCTAAGTTTGTCCTGTGCAGAGAGCTAATACAGCAACAGTTGTGATGAGCAAAGGGAATGTGCGGCTGCTCTCAGCTCTCACAAGCAGAGAGTTAAAGAATCCTGCTTGAAATGTTTGTTAGCAGTATGTCTTTATACACACAGACACTCCGATGTTTTTATTATTCTCCTAATGACACATTGTTTTTTGGTTTGCTAATTGTTTTTTGTGTATGAAATAACTTTTAAAGGAGGTCAGAGAACGGAGCTGACAGAAAACCATTTGTCCATTCAAATGTAATCATGTGCGGCTTTGTATCATTAGCTTGTATATTAGTATTACTGTCACTGTTGGGTTTATGTAGGGCCAATCATGGAGACATGAAACATTAACTGTCAAACAGCAGCCCGTCATTTTATTTAGAATTGCCTTACGTGTGGAATTTCCCTTTAATTGCTTGTCAACATTGTAGTATCTTTTTTGTGAGCAGTTTATATGGTACATGATAGATGATCTCAGTCTATGACAAGTTTCACTGCCTGCACGCCAAGTTAAACTTAGCCTCCGGTGGGCTTGGATGACCCGCGGCTCTTAGCAATCCAAGAAAACTATAAAGCTCGCATCTTTCTATCTTAAGAGCGCCCTTCAGTCCGCTGAGTTACTGCCTTAATGTGAAATCTTTCTCCCATTATTTATTGGGTGCCTCTGAAAGCCTGTTTTGCAAGAAAGAATACTTATGAAAGAACATTTTAATTCATTTTTTGTGTATAACAAGTTCCTTTTATTAGAGTTATTTGAATTTATGTGGCACACACAATATTCTAAAAATGCTGAATAATTTATCAAGTCAATTAAAGACTCTGTTTATCTGTTTATCTACAGCATTCAAAATAAAGAACAAATAAAGAACGCAGAATATAGCAACTAAATCAGCAGAATAAATCTAAATAAATGTATGGTTCTGCCAAACCACAGATAAGTAAAAAAAAAAATGTTTATGTTGCAACTTTACACTTGTTTATTTTGAATTTTGAACAATGCTTTGGTTATGCTCTGGTAAGGTCTGTGCATAAAAAACAACAAAAAAGATGAGCAAAGTGTCATGGTTTGGCTTAAAATACCTCTTCTGGTCGCCAAGACCACGGATAGAGATGGTCGGACATCCTGTGGAAAACACAATCTTTTGGTCGCCACAAAAACAGAGGTGTGCATCAAACTGTGCAGCCACCAGAATTTTTTTTTGCCATTTTGCATTTCTCCAACCACGATGTGTTCCAACTTGTTCTTGTCATATGTACAACATCCACATTTCATTTAATTTCATGTCATCTCATGTTCATATTACATTTAAATTAGGTGATTTTCATGTTGGGAGGCGGAGGGGACAGTTGTAGTGTAACCCCCAATTTCCACTGGATACGGTTCACTGCGTTGCGGCTCTGATCCGGTTTTGCTCCGCCCTCCACCGTCCGGCAATCTCCACAGCGTTTTACTATTTGTAAGCAGCAAACCACTAGATATGTTAACGAGGTGTCAGGACATTGTCCAGCTGCAGACGAGCCCACGTCTCAAACACTGTGACAAGAACGAGAGACCAGACGAGGTTAACTTATATGCAGACAAAAGATTTGTTTGCAAAATATTATAAAGAAAGTTGGGGATCAGTCTATATAATAATGCATGGATGTGTGTGAATGTCAGTAGCAAACAAATCAAAACCACAAACCAGTTTTGATGGTGGTGATGGTGGTACAGGAACTCCAGGTAAGACAGCTGACCCTCCTAAAGTGTTTTTTCAGCCCAACCAGACTATTAGCACGGGTCACGTAAACATTATGTTGCAACACAAAGTTTCAACGTATCCGTGATGTGCAGAAACATACATTAACAACATTCATTCCTGGCAATTAGGTAGGAAATGTGATCTTGACCTTGACATAGCAGTTTGATAAAACTATTCCAATTCAAAGTTCAATAATTCTTTATGGGCAGATGGTGTTTGGCAGGGATGTGGGGACGAGTCTTAAAGGAAGTTAAGGATAGAATGATAACAGCCACCTTTATGTGTTATACCTGTATCTCGTATGCATGACTCTGTGAGAATAGATAGCATTTTTTACATTTTAATACTCCTGTAAAAACATCTATAAAAAATGATGAATTGTATCTACTATGCCAGAGTTGTCTGTTTATGTAAATGATTGCTATGGATTATGGGCAGCCATAAAAGATAGTGGAGACAAATTGATGAAGACAGCTGTGGAAAAAATTCACCTCACTGAATGCCAAAATCTAGAATAGAGGCACGTTCTTGTATATTTGGGGAGTGAAACTCTAAATATAAACCTCTCATGGGGGGAGAATGTGTACACCCTGTATGCACATACAATGATCATCTCCCCCATTCGTAGATGACAACCACAACAAAGAAACATGCAGGATGAGCAAACTTGACTGGATTGTCGTGGTTTGGTTCAGGGATTACAAGATGATGACATGAAAAACAAAACGAGGAATAAATAGTTCACATTCTGTTCGTCTGTGAGGAATGCACACTGCTGAGGCACTGACTTCCTGATCAGAGATGTTATGACAATAAAATCTTCTAAAAAGGTTAACCGCAACAGTCTCATACAATTCAAACACAACTAAAAACTTTTTTGCTGTGCATCTTTCCAGACTAACTCACATCATGTATATAGACAAAAAGAGGAGCTTCTGACTGTTTCGTGAAAAAAATCCAGTACCAGCAGGGACATCACGTCTTTTTCTCAATTGACAATCATTTTGGTTTTCAGGGACATTATTTTACACCAACTACACCCAAATATTGCATGACTAAGAGGTCTAATTCTGCCAAGTTCTTGGAAAAGAAACAAACTCAGACATCTTAATCATCTTTGATACATGATCACTACCATGCTAACTTGCCACAATGTCTCTGCTATGTAGATTCCTGTATTTGTCGTTGGCCAGTTTTCACAGGCTTTAAGATCTCGTTCCAAAACAAGTGCAACTCCCTTTGCGCCAGTACAAACTGAAACAGAAGCACTGTATTAGCCAAGTACATTTTACACCCACCATTGTTTCTCCGTAATTCAATGTAAGTATTAGTAGTAGCCGGTGCTTCTCTGGCATCTATAAAACAGATTAAAGCCTGGGGCATTGGCCAAGATATCTGTCTGCTGACTTAACAGTGTCCAAAGGAAATTCAGCTCTAACTGGTTGAAATGACAACACTGCTGTCCCTGGGCCCACCACCGAGCCTAAAGAGACAGTTCTTTAAAATGACTTAACTAACACCCATCTAATGTTACAGCCGTGTCCCTGGTCTCAACCGGTTACCCCGTTGAAGTGGTCTCTCGCTTGACAGTCGTTTTGCCACCGCCATTCCCTCCTCCTCCTCCTCCTTCTGATATGAAAGTCATCTCATATACATGTCACCTCAAATGTTGACATGATGATGTAAGACTTAAAAATTAACATATGGTTTGCAGAAAAGTACAACACCAACTATCAAATCTAACTATCAGCATGGCTAGATAACACTAAAGGTAAAATGTTCAGTGAGTCAGAGCCGAGGCAGCAGGTGATTAATGACTCTCTCAGAGGAAGGTATGTAAATGGAGTTATGCTGCGTTTGGTTTGAGTGGCTGCATCATGTTTTAAACAGATATGTTGAGATAGATAGCAACGTCAACAGTGGAGCCACATGCAGCACCGACTGTACGGCTACATTCATCATTATAAGGAGAGTTTTGTTCAATTTGATCACGAAATTCACTTAGAAAAGGACAGAGACACAGTGGTCTGGTGTTATACTTCAAATGAATAAGATTATCCTACAGAGGAATTGTTCACAAAGATCCTTTTTCTGCAGAGTTTTCAAACTCAGCCTCATCGCGACGTCATCATGTATATTTGATTATATTTTCTCATCCCAATGAGATGGAGGCCCGTCTGCACAAGATTCATGCGGCAGTGATGTGAAACACTTCCTCCTTGACTCTCAAGAAGTCAGAGTTCAAATTCAAGTGGTATAACACAAAGCTGTCAAAACATGCGTTACTGTTTGAGAGTCTGAGGTTTATGGGAGAGTGGGATCTAATTTGAATTCCAACTTAGCTTTATGGACGACCTTTTTGTGTCCTCCGGCCAATAAACTCTGAGAAAAAATATATATTTTGAACATATAAATGATTTAAAGGATTTGTTTACATGTTTACATCATAATGCCACTAACTATAAAACTCATCCAGAAAAAACAGATATTTCTTGAGAATCAAAACAATTGTCATTAAACCATTTTAAACTCCCTGTGGTCTTTCTTCTGAACAGACAATTTATCTGAGGCTCCGCTGAACACAACAAAGCTCTCAGCTCTCTTCACCATCAGTGAAGAGAACAGTGTCACAGGTGCTCTATGCGGAAGTGGAATAACTGAGTGATAAATGACATACCATGTGTTATAATCAAAACAATTCAGTTTTCCTGCAACACGGAACTAAAGGGTCAGTGCTGTGTTCTCTATTGGCAGGTTGTTTACA
The DNA here is from genome assembly GCF_900880675.1 of Sparus aurata. Classification (NCBI taxonomy): domain Eukaryota; kingdom Metazoa; phylum Chordata; class Actinopteri; order Spariformes; family Sparidae; genus Sparus; species Sparus aurata. The sequence continues at coordinate 22,637,025 of NC_044204.1, read as the reverse complement.
CAGGCCTGCATGTTAGTGTGGTTTTATGGCCCACATTAATCACAGCCAGGGCCCTCTGTGACCTTACATTGTTGGACTAAATGAGGAGACTACAGGCAAGAAGACATAAAGGCCTCCTGCTGTTCTTTGTCCTCATTTCACACAGCTAATGCCGATGCTCAAAGGGTAATTCCCGTCGGGTGTCAGCGACGGTCAACTGAATGCCCCAGTTCACCTTGGACCACAAAACAAAGCAGAGATTAAAATGTCTATTGTTCTGCCAACTCCATTGTGACTTATAGTTTAATGAAGTTATAAGCTGTTAATGAGAACATCTTTTCTTTTCTCTGTAATTAATCAAAATATCCTCCAATGACAAATTCGACCACTCAGATTCTAGAAAAGGATAGTAGATGTTTACCTTATTCACTGACCGCTCACAGATGCAGCCAGATTGTGTTAGCCATATTTAGCTAGCTGATTAAAGTTAGCTCCACGCGGTGGTGGAAAATGTCTATGGCAGACTCATTTTAAAAAACAAGACTCCAGTCGATGAGCCATGAAAAGGACGTGAAAATCACATAAGATAAAATGTCAAATCAGTCTGTTAATTCACTACATGGCAACCTTTGTCTGGCTACTTAAAGACAGTGTAAACAGTAGGTCTTTACTTTTGAATGTACAACAGAAATGGCTTTCTCTATAAAATAATATAAGGTCCAACCAATATGTTCAGCAAATGAAAACACCATCTTGGGTTAATGTTCACTGGGATTAATAGAGGGTAATCATCCATAGACACAATACAAAGCAGGAGAGTGGCAAACATGAGCCTAAACTGTGATAGCATACTGGACTATCTTACAAACTGTGGTAATATATGTTAATGTAATATGTTAATATGTTATGTATGCTAATATCTTACTAATGTAACATAGGTAATGATGTACTACTTGGCCTTGGAAGTAACACGCTAACACAATGAGGGGCTGTATTCAAAGCTAGACATTTAGCAAACTTTAAAAACATTCACAATAAAAGCACTTCTCGTAGATTTAGTGAAGAATCACAATTTGATTTTTAAAACCGCAACAAAAGCACAAAATGGCAAACAGAAATCAGAACATAACCATCATCACATGTTGAGTCAGTGTGCTAATAGTTATCTCAAAGCCACGCTAGCTATCGGTTAACTAATTCTTCCATATGTAAAAGTAACACAGAAGGACAGTAATTATAACCCTGCGCTGTATACTTATACATGCGCCTAACGTGTAAAAAATGATAAACATAACACTAACAAACAAAAAACGTCCAAGGCGTCAATGTAAAAACAGTGAAGATGCAGCAGCACTGTACTGTCCACCATGCCTCATTAACTCTGCTGTAACTACTGCTGTATGACAATAATCAGGAGAGCACACAAAACTCTCCTGAACAGCCACACATGCTCTCAAAAGCACGTTACTTACATTACTTGCGTACATACCTAGGTTAAGTTTTACCATCTACATACATCCCTGTGCCAGGTTTAAAAGCGTCCTCGTCTCCCCACTACATGTCCTTAACTTTGTTCAGCCTCATATGCATAAAACAACTTTTGCCGACTAGCCAAGAAAGTTAAGATAAGAAAACTGTAACAACAGCATCACTGAGAGAAACAGCAGCCCACGGGAAAAGAAACACTGCTGCCACAAATTTAACCGAGTGTCTTGTGTTCGCCTGACTGAGCTGCTTTAATCAGAAAATTATAAACGGGACATGGAGAAGTAATGTTATTGCACTGAGCAGCAACATACTTCTTGTCATTTTCCTCTCCCCACATATCACAAACAACTGCAACTGTTGCCCTACAGCAACTCTGAGGGAACACGCCGCTTTATTGTGCTCTCTGGTGGGAAGCCTTTTGAATCACGTTGTTACAATGGGCAGGGATTAGTAGTCAATTAGTTAATTGGTGATGAACAATGGCATCTTTCATCTGTCCAACCCTAATTAAAGCAGGAATCAAATGCTTAACACCTGCCATGCCAATTTATGGTTGCTAAGCTATGATTAGACAAAAACTGCTTATGGTTGGGATTTAACAAACGGTCGATTTGTGAAAAGTAGGCAAAGACATTTCTCACCTGAAGTCAATCCATTTAATAGCAGATATTCCACTCTGATATATAAAGCATGAGAAGATTAGTATTAAAGGAAAGCCATTAACGACATCTTATAAGTGGTGCCTTATAATTAAGTGTTACTATCCCTTTGGGGCAGCACGTGGGGGGTGAGGGTAATTTTGTGGAGAAGAGCCATGGCTTCTTTGGCAAGCCCAGTGAGTTTTCACATGGGAAGCTGGTCACAGCAGCCTGTTGTTGGGATTCATGAGGAAGACCCGGAGAGACAGGAAGCCACAAATGAGGACAGAAGCCGCTTATATGGCCTTGTGCATACCACACTGTCCATGTACATGCTTGGATTACCCTTAGGGCGAGTGGTCAGATGCCCCAGGGCCATGAATCACTGCCGCACATGTAAACACACTTTCAAATGATAAAAAGCCTGTGCATCTGTGTATATACACTCTCTCTGCAGGTGAAATCAAACTCTAAGGGCCTCAGAGTTTTTTTTTCTTTTACGCAGAGGTCCTTTGCAGATCAAACCGCATGTGATCCTAAGTGACTTTGCTTTAAAAAAATAAATGTTTGTGGGTTAAGGGTTGAACAGGCTCGTGCAGTACAGAGCTTTTCTCTTCGAGCATCATGCTGAGGACACATTGTAGTGGAGCAGCGAGCATCTGAGGACACACTGTTATCCACAGGGGTAAAGCATAATCTTCCCACTCTAAGGCAACATTTTTACATGAACAGATCGACCGAAGAGAGATCAGTCATAGTCAAAGAGTGCCTTTTACAGCTTGACATGTTATTCCTCTGTGATTTGAATCCGTGCATGTAGCAGAGAGAGGGGGGCGACAGCACTTGTTCTCTGCAGGCACAAGCTGACACATCACACATCTCAGCCTGGTCAAGTTGTACAAAAATCATTTCAGTGCACAGATGCTTAACAAGCTTAAGAATTTCCGTAGTTTGGGGCCGGATGTTCTTCTCTTGCTCCTGAGGGAATCCAAGCTAATATATCCCGAAGGGATTGTGTTTTTTTTATCATCTTAGCAGCAGCCGGAGGGCTCTAAAGGGTGTTGTAAGGTATATCTCTTTCAATGCACACCATGAAGCATACGGATAAAGCAGACCTAAACCTACAAGACAGTGTTTATGATTGTGTTAAAGCTGTTGAAAGTCAAGGGTGGTAAGATAAGAGCCTTCTCTGAAGCACCAAGGCCAAAGGACATGGCTGAGATTACGATCAAGTCAGCCAGCAGTTATCAAACTTAAGCAGAGGGGAGAAAACCCAAACAACGAGCCGCAGTGCAACAGCTGCTGTGGATCTGCTGAGTTCAGTCAACCACAGTGGTTGCGGTCTGGAAGCAATTACTGCTGGCTCACACTGACACTGAAAATTACAACTATTACTACACTTTAAGTCTGGAATAGGAGATCCTGGTAGATTTTGAGGGCTCTAATTAAGTTTCCTCCCTGTGATTAATTTTGACCAATTTGAGAGCAAATCTCAAAGTGAAATATTACGTTTGGGAAATCATACATTCCTTTTAACCTACTGTGTATGTATGTTTTAAACAGGTTTACAAGACCCTGTGCATAAGAAATGTAACCAAATAAGCGAAATACCGCGTGAAATCTAAGTCTGGTTTATACACTTTGCAAATGGATCAATCAAAACAACATAACAATGGTTCACTACAAACACCCAGAGCAGTTTCAGTGCTCCTCGTTATAGAATCTGTAAGTCTCTGGTTGAGAGCACTGTACATGGTGGTCGTTGATTGGTGTATTAAAGGTCCCATATTATGAAAAACAAGTTTTTTCTGGTCTCTTCATATATAAGCTGGTCCTCCCTCAGCCTGCCAACTCCCAGAATGAGGAAAACAAGCGATTCCTGCATGGTCTCTGCAGCCCACCCACTGGTAAAACGGCGCTCCTACAGGCTGTTCAGATTCAGCTCCTTTCGTTACGTAACAAAAGTCATTATCATAGGCCAGCCTCCTCTGCGTGATGATAGGAGATATCCGAGAGGGGGGCGTCCATCTCCGAGGTGAAGTTCAATCCAGCGGTAAGATAGCAGTTTTTCGCAATGTTGTCACTCAGAGCTAGACACACAAATTGCTCTGTTGTTGTTGTATAAATCATCATCAGTGCCTATATTCTGTCCCAGCTACAGAACAACAGAAGAGACAGTGGTTGCGCTTCATTTTTAATGACAACGTGCCGGCTGCGGTTCGTGTTAGCTTGTATGTGTGTGCTAACCACTTCACATCAGACTGCTTCAGTAACGAGGGTCAGTACAAAGCTGGCTTTGCCTCGACACTGACCCTCGTAACCCAGCAACTGCACCCGAGCCACAGGTAAGTGTCGCAGCGGTTTGATAGTATTTACAGTTGCCTACAAGTATGGTGAAGTCAGCTGGAAATTGGCTAACTAGTAAGCCCCTCTTCAGTCCGCTATGCAATGGCATTTGAAGCAAGTTTAATGTTAATAATATAACGATGGAGCTTGGTTGTCACAGTAAAAAGTCTGGAAACGTGCAGACTGGAGACAGAGACGATACAAACAGTGTCCTAGAGTTTGGAGACTGTGTTGGAGACAAGCACAGCTTTCGCTAGCTGTTAGCCATTAGCTACATGGTAGTAACTGTAACAACACTTAGAACAAACTAACATATTCAGACACACTAACCATTCTGAAACGTCCTGCTGCAGTGGTAGAGTCTGTATTACTTCAGGAGCCTCTCCTTCTGGGTCAGATTCTGGGTCAAACTGGTTCGGCTGAACGACAGCATCTCGGCGAGCCATAGCGATACATCCACCGTGAAACATTAGCGCATGCTACCACTAGCGCAAGCGGCATTGTCTCCCTGAAAGGGGCGTGTAGCAGGCAAGGCAGGCGTTGACAGACATAAACAATAATAATAAATAATTTCCCAGTCTGGGATCATTAAAGTAATTATATCTAAACAACGACAACAGGCGTCTCCTCTGCAGGTCGCTGCTGCAGTCAGGTTGATAAACAGCAAAAATTAATCTACATTGAAGAAGAATGTGGTCAACTACGTGGCCAACCACAACACTTACGCTTCAGATTCTTTGTCTCCAATAATTTTTTTCAGGTTTTCCTCTAGTTTGTCACCTGTCTGTACATGTGAGATGTGACTTTTTTATGTATAACGGTAGTAGTCAGTAGTAGTTCTTCAGCACAGGTGGTTTCTATGGTCTCCACAAACAAGTTAATGAATCCGTTAAAATTGAAAAAGTTATTGTTTGTTTTTGACGCACAGCTGTTGGTATTTATATTAATGATGGGCTTTGTCTACTCAAGTGTCCCAGTGAGTGTGACAGTGACGATGACAGTGAACCAGCTTGAACAATATGTGGCACATATTGTGAAGCTGCTAAACCCAGCTTTCATTAGTTTTATTATGTACACCTGTGCTTTTCTTGCTGTGACATGTCAGATGGATTTTGATGAAAAGGGCCTTTTGTTCTCTGTCATGCTGTTTTAAAATTTGAGGGTGTTTTCGTGTGTTACTATCTGTCAAAGCTTAAACAGATTGTGAAGTCAATGTTGTCAATCAGGTTGGCGAATGGCAAGCTATCAGAACAGGTATCCAGGCACAAAGTTGACGAGTTGATCGGAAGCCAGTGTGCAGGTGGGTTTTGAGGTCAACTGGTAAAAGCCAACCCTCAGAGGAGAGGGAGATGGACGACTAGCAAGTACAACAACCGAGTAAAACGATGCCAAAAGTGAAACATACATGCGAACACTGTGAAAAGTTTTCTATATATGCAGGGATTTTTCTGGTTTCACTGTTGTGCATCCGAAAGGAAACAGTCAGTCAGAGTTCAGGATCAGCTTCACAGCAGCAACCTCAGAACTGGTAGGGGCTCGATGTCTTTGTTATCATCAGAGGGATTTCAACACTGATCCTCCTGTCTGGCTCCTCACTACAGTCACAGTCATCATTTGCTTCTTTTCTTGAATTAAATATTTTTGTCCTTGCCGGACCTAATTCAGACAATCCCAATGTTATTGAAACTGACACAAACCATTTGCAGTCTCACCACTGAATGTCATTATAATATCTCAAGACTTTTCCACAAAGTTTAAAAGAAGCAAGAATGTGATTAATCCTCCTCCGCTCAAAAATTCATCACTAACACGCTGTTAATGAAAATGAATTTCTAGTTATTCACTCTGTCGTCTCGCCAAAAGCCAATGTTCCTTGAAATTAGCTGTTTCTCATCGGTATCATCCTGGGTATTGATCCATTACCTGAGCTCAAATTGAGAGGCACCTTTTCACACTTATTAAGAAAATAGCCTCATAAGCACACATCTGCCAAATGCTGAGAAGAGAAGAGAAGAGAAGAGAAGAGAGGCAGGAGGAGGGAGGTGAGGTACAAAGAAGGAGGGGGAAAAAAGAAAAGCAAAGTGTCTGAGTGCTCTCCTCCTCATTAGTTGTTTGTTCTGCATCAGTAGCCCAAATGAACGCAGGTAGTAGACAATCTGTCAATCAGTTTTCCAATGTAAACTCAACTGAACACAGAGCTCTCTGAATAGATCAGTCATTTGAGCTTACAATTGAATCTGGTGAACACAGGTAGTAGCTTAACAAGCTTGTGCTACATGTCATTGTTTTTGTTATTCAGTAGCAGTGATAAACTATTTGAACAATGGAAACTGACCTGACAGACTTTTGGCTGCTGACAATCGGACAGCGAACTTAACCGAGACAGTGAAAACAAGAAAACAGGGGTTCGAGTAGCCTTAATCCTGACTTAATACGCAACTAATGATCCAGGCTGTCCTCTGTTCCGGCCATCTTGCTGGCTGTATTACAAGACAACTGCACTTACACATTTGAAGGCGGCTGCGTACTTCCTCACGAGAAGTAGGAGAGAAACAGAACTTTTACTCTTCTCGAGGCAGCTCATTTTTTAATTTGATTTATCTGCATTCAGGTTAGGAAAGATCACTGATTCAAGTATTCAAAGAAGGTCTGAATACGGGATCAGTATTGATGTGGATGTCGAGTGGGTGTTTTACAAAACTGACCCAGTAAATCAAGATATTTATGTAAACATATTGAGGTTTAGAAAAAAAGAAACACACATACTGTACACATGCACCCAACACACACACACACACACACACACAGTAGATCCACTCATGCTTGTAAAAATAAAACATACAGATGTGAACATATTTGTCATCGACCATGGTTCTCTTCCAGCAACCATTTGTTCCCAATATGGAAGAATCTGAGATTTTCCTATCTGCGTGCTCCAAGTGGCTACACTCAAACAGTTGCACGGCGTCCAAAAATTCAGCTGAGATGTGTTTTTATTCGGTTAAACTGCTGCTGATGTCCTCTCAGGGAACGATTTCTATCAGCAGATATGCCTGGACGATTCCCGAATTGAGGCTTAGGAATAACTTGATCATGGCCCGAGCACATTTCCTCACCCCTCACTCCTGGGACGAGGCATAAATCTACAAAGTGATGAATAACGCTGAACAGAAGTGCTTTTGATGTCTGTGTTTGATCGCTTGCGACCTGAAATTAGTTTCCAGTGGGGGATGAAGTTGGAAACTCCACTGTATGTCTGACAATGGGGAATTCAGCAAACACTCGCAATCCATCTCGCTCTCAGTGGCTTTGAATGTGTCCAGACCTATTTTTCGATCGTCTACAGAAATACTTTAAGTCCCTGGTCCTCCTCGCTGTCTGAGGATCTCATGGTCCACAACAATTCTCAGGATGAAAATATCTCCCTTTTCACAGAGGTTTGGCCATGGTCAATGTCAAGAGAGTTATCTGTTTGGCCTTATTTAGGGACTTATTTACAAACTTCCACGCAAAGTTTATTTTAATCATGTACTTTTCCCTTTTGGCAAGTCCTCCTAAAAGTTATTATCACAATGCTTCAACCGTACTTTTTTGCTCTTCATGTTGTGTGTTTTTTGCACATAAACCCCTCGAGCTGGAACACAGGAGGGATATTTTCCACGGTTTGTTGGAAACGGCCACAAATCGCTCACATATCATCTCGGCTCGTGATTACTCACAACAACAGATTCTCATTATCTGCTGCCAGATATCGACGCCGCTGTGAGGATGCACTTGATGTCCAAACACTGTGAAGGATCCTGGGAGCTGAGATTTATAATAGCAGCAAAAACATATGACCCTATAAATATACCGTCTACCTTTGGGAATGATTGCACTGTCCAGCGAGGAAAGCATCGCTCTTCTCAGACTTGATGTGATGAGGTCTTCCAGCTGGCGGTTCGGGAGCATCACGACACAGTGAAGCTTCTTTTGCAGCTATTCAGGCCACGGATATCACAAACAGAAGGTGTACCAATGGTGACAGAACAAAATAATGAAAGATACAGACTGCCAGGGCGTTATTTAATCAACATCTAATGACACTTTGCGACATCCAATTCAAGAAGAATGCTGGTATTTTTCAATCTGGGTCTTTTTCTCATGAGCTAACTCACCTTCACTGTAGAGATAGATAATGGAAACTGTAGCAAAATAATTTATATGGGGTTGCGCAATGCCAGCTTCCTAAAGCTTTTGAAATGATGAATCCATTATGAATTACAGGGTTTTGAGGTAGGAGGAGGTGTTTCGGGTTCTGGAGATAAAAGTGTTTCTCTCTGGACAAAGTTAAGGCACTTACATGGTTTGGATAAGAATAAAGCTCTTGTGGCTGAATCATCAGTCCTACACGTTGACAAGGAGTTCTGATATGAAATATAAAAGATCTGATATTCTATGCTAAAAGAAAATAGTCGCAAGTGAAAGCTTAATTAAAATTGACACTAGAACGCTGTTACATGCACAACGGGCTGAAGCTGAAGTGTTGAGAAAACTACGAGCACAATTTTTCATCATCGTGTCATCATGGCTGTGTGTGACAGCCGTCATGTGCATGGCAACGGTGGCTGCGACTCATTTGCATTGTACTAGTTTGCTTTCATGTGAAATGGATGGAACAATGGGATTTCTCAGAATCAGCACTGAAATCAGCACATCCTCATATCAAAACGACCGAATAAGATGATTGCCGGCAACTCTCAAAATTATATAAATCTATTCCCAAAAAAACATGGACAGGCAGACCGGACCTTTGTGTTACAGGCGCTGTTTAGGAGGGTTTTGATTTTGGTTAATATACGGAAGCCCTGAGGAGCAAGTTAGATTTTTAAATTTTTTTTTTTGGTGCTCCAAAAAAGTGATAAATAACAAAAGCATTTTCATGTGTGAAACTGAGTGAGGAAAAAAAAAATGTCATGAGACAAATGTGCTTTCATGTGTCGAGCCCAATGCAAGTAAATAACGTTTTCGTTCTTTTAAAACAATTCACTCTCTCTCATATGTGAAATAGACATTATTAAAGTGTCCAGAGGGGATTATGGTAACAGAACAACCACGATAAGAGAATAAGACAGAATCCTTCTTTGTCAATTGCATGTTTCTGTTCTTGACAGTGACTAATTTAAGAGCATGTTGTTGACACTGAAGTCATACGATATATTCATGCTTCTCGGGATGTGATGGAAAACTGCCTGAAGGGCGACGACCTTCAACTCAAGCAAGTAGACCACAGCTGTGTTGTAGATTTTTCTTTTTTCAAAAGACAGCGAAGGCCGTGGGGCTTAGATGATGAGGAAAAGTTTTTAGTTTTTTTATACGCTGACATCTTATTCTTTGCCTACAGGGGGCCTGTTGTGACCTCAGTGGTCATATCATCAGAAAACTCTTGCTGCTTTCCAATGTCAGATGTCCGGGCTAACCAAACACAAACAAAGCTTCTTCCCATACAAAATGTTGAATTATTTTTCCATAAATATGTTTACTTTACAGGAAAGGCCTCCTGTAGATTTAAGGGCTTCTTGTTTTGGCTTTTAATCACAATGTGTACATTCCTTTTATATGTACAAGACAGTTTCCAATGATCAGGAAGCCTTTGAAGGTTTTTTGCAGCTCAAAATAAACCAGCTCTCAAGGGTAAAGAAAAATGAGTGTGGGCTGAGCGCAGTGCACCTGAACCTGAAGGAGGACAACATGTTCCTTCTCTTCAATGAAGAAAATCGATTTGAATAGGCAGCTTCAGGAGACCATTGCTCATCTGTCTTAACCTTGCTGCCTGCTTCCTGAGGAGGACATTTGCTTGTTGTGTTTGTTTGACTTCAGAAAACACCTCAGGCACTGGGACATATGTACTAATTTTTACAGGATATTCTGAGAAGCGGAGAGCCACTGACGCAAGCGGACTCACCATCCCTTCACCCAAACTCAATAGGTTCTCATTAAGGCTTCAAAGCTGAGCTCATGTGACCTATCTTGGCTCTGTGTTCTTTTCGGATCAATGGACAAAAATGGGTTTGCTCACTTTACTTTGCCAAACAAGCAATACCTCACAGCAACTGATGTGTTGTGCACGGACTGTCTGTGCTGACGATTCAGGTTTTATCTCCAACTTTTCTGCATTTTTTGTGTGTTAAAAAAAAGTGCAGGCACAAAACTTCTGGAGGGATTCAGTGCTGTGTCGATCCTACTGGGTAAAACAAGTGATGAATGAAGTTTAATTTGCAAATAATCTCCAAAGTGACTATTTTGCTTTAGTTCAATACTTAACGTATTATTTCCCAATACTCATCATCATTTATCATAAGAAATATGAAACAGCATGAACAGATAAGAAAATGAAGTTACTGGAAAGGATCACTGCATAGTGTTGCAAAATTATGACCAAATCCAAAGAGGTCATCAGTCAAATCTAATAAGATTCATGGCAGACTTCTCTGGAAATGTGGTCTGTCTCATGTTATTCCCTACAACAGTGAGAAGCTCTGTAAGTGATTCTATCATTAATCTATAGGAGTTAGGTTTAGAGTTAGAGTACGCACTGAATCATTTATCAATTATTCTTCAAATGTTCTTTTTTCATGCAAAAATAAGCCTCCACATGATCTATAATTAACTTATGAGCTGGAAAACACAATGGGTCCACATTATATCGTCTTACATGGTCCAAATTCAAATTAGATAACATTATCAAATGAAAATGAACTATTAGCATTTGATTTTTATCTTAGGAAATATTCAGATACAATTTTGTGACCCCAAAATCCCCCTGGCTGAAATTAACATGAACATTTAGCTCATTAGAGATCTTTATTTCCTTATTTACACTAAATTTGTTCATGCAAAAAATATTATTTTAATTTCATATTAACACAATTAAAATCTCATGGGCTACATGTTGCTTCAATCATCTGGAGGCTGGCGTGGAAGTGGCTCACTAGAGAAGATGAACCAAGTGCATCTCTGAAATCACATGTTGGCTGTTGCAGGCCACAGGGCGGGCATAGAAGCTCCTAACTAGTCAAATGAGGTGTCAATCAATAGTTAAGCAACGGGCAGGACAGGATAAACCTTTTGACCTGAGGATACTGCTATATAAGGAGTTAAAGGGACAACAAAGTTATAGCAATCTGTGCTAAGGCAAACATGAATGTCTGAAATCAGGGAGTCCACCAGTGGGGCATCTCAGTTCAAGATATAGATATAAAAGCTCACCAGCAACTTGACGTGATCATCAAAAACAGCAGATGAGATCATTTTCCCTTACCTTCAATGTCTATAGAGCGATTATCAACACTTGAAGCTTCTGACATCTTAAGCTAATACTGTCAAGCACAGTGGCGGTTCTAGACCAGTTTTAATAGGGGGGCCAGGTTGGGGCTACTTTTTTGTTAGGGGGCACATACAACCCGGGAAAAGAATACAAATCCCTCATTCAGACAAGGGATAAATGGGACTTCAAATAATGTTTACAATTTCAACAATTTTGATTGGGTAGTAAACTGCTGAGACACTTTATTTCCACCTTTCCCTTCAAATCAAAATCAGTGCAAGAAATCTGTCATTGTATTATTGATTCAGACTCCCTGTTGGGGGGGGGGGGGTCCAGACTCAGAGTTACGGGGGCACTGGCCCCTGTGGGCCCCCCCCAGAACCGCCCCTGGTCAAGCACCCTTTGCCACCCAGCCAGTCAGTAACATAGAAATAAAAAGGTGTATTTAATTTTCTGTGCCTTCAGTTCAGATTTGAGTTTGTTTGTTTGTTTGTTTGCCTGCTCAAAACACAGCCTGGTCAGCTGGCAGGTTAACAACATTTAAGTCATTTTACCAAAAAGGGGCTGACACGTCCCCCCTCAAATGGGCCTTTACCTACAGCCATGTCGCTAATGTGGCAAAAAATGCTAAAGAAGCACATCGTAAACTTTCACCATGACAAATCCATAACGTGTATTATCCAGTAAGACTTTAGTAACTCACCAGGAATGTGGTGCTGTCTTTGCCTTTCTCTTTCTTTCCTCAACCTTAAGATTTTCTGTGTCTAATCGAGACAAGCAGGACAACAAAACATTTTCCCGTGATATATTGTGAGTGCGTAATTTGAATGAGTGGCTTTTACTAACAGTAATTCATTCAACTCTACAGGCGCAGCGCCAAGTTTAAATTTAGTTTGCAGGACAACATTGATTAACATACAGAGATGTGCGCATCAGTCACCCATCACTTCACAAAGATTTCCATTCCTGGTTTTCCCCTTTTAATTTCCTTAATGGGCTTAGACTCTGGCCGAAGCCGGATATGAGAACTGGCACTAAATGCGACTGTGTTAGTCAGAGTAAAGATCTACATTTATGTTTGTCCCAACTTTGATTTCAATCATATTGGCTGAAAAGATGACGAACAACACAGCTAAAACACTATAATTTATCTGATCAGTTCTTATTTTCTTGTCAATATTGGTTTGTCAGCTCCATTTGTTCAACAGAAGAGTTTAGGGTTAACCACACAGTCACACACTCACACTGACAGGCATACATCTGCAGTACATGCATTACGTCTGAGTACACACTCTGTGCCAAACTGACAATCAATCTTGTGTTATAAACACACAAAGATGCACAAGCACATTCATTTGAATATGAGCAAAACATTTCTCCAAGCAGAAATTGCTAGTTACTTCCAGGTGGAATAAGATGCAGTTCAGATGGCATGGTAATGTGCAGCTCAGAGGCTCGTCCATGAAGCCAAATTACTACGATGTAAATGTATTTCTTTAGCTGATGGAAAGCCTGAGGTTGCTATGAATGGGACTCTGTTTGATAGAGGCAATCATCAGATCCGTGCAGAGCTAACAACCTGTCATTGAGGTGAAATTCTCTCCTAATTTTTCTCTGATTTTATAGGGTAATAATGCCACAATTTCATTCACATTCCAAACAATCACCTGGTGGCCTCTCTCTTCAGATACTGATACGTCACATCTATTGGTATCTCTTCCTCATTGGTCAGAAAACACACAGAGGACAGTTCATATTTATGAAGTTCCAAGGATGTCGTTGCCAACTGCGATTAATCAAAATCATCGTAATGATGCTGCAGGGGAAACATTAAAGACATAACAACTCTCATTCTCCCCACAAAATCTCTGAGGCAATCATCTAATGGTTGGGTCTCACCACACAGCTAAAGTGTCCACTCAGCAGCACTCTGTGTATGTAGAGCCTGGGCTCCAGCCAGACCATTTCCAGCCTCAGGCATCATCGGCCAGGAATCCGCTCTGATGAATGCACCTTCTTACATCACTACCGTACAGTCCATCATCCTCACATGCATACACACACACCCCTGGTACAGTCCTGTTTTTGTCTTTGTCAAACAACCTGTGCTAATGCACTGATTTTGCAGCCATGAGTATTTCTGATGGGGTCAGCCAGGAACCACACCAACGCTTTATCAAATTTATGTGATACGGACCTGCGTTCACTGCTTCCGATTCCCTTTTGTCAAGTATAAATAGCGCTTCAGAGAGTGCTGGACTTGCAGTTTTCACACTGAGGGAGGAAATCACCTCTTTGCCAGCTGTTCATTTCCAGCAGGGCAGGTACAATACCGGTCCATGGCAGTAAATGGCCCATTGCATGGTGTATATAACTGTATGGGCAGTCACTGTGACTGTGTGGGCAGGTATGATAAGTTATCCTGAATGGCCAGTTATGTCGAAGGTTAGAGAGACAGCGAGAGAGGGAGCTGAGGACAGACAAAGCGTGAGCCAGAGAGACGGTGAGCTACAAAAAAATAGCATTTCATTGTATCTTTGACCAGATAAGCTCAATAAAGCCGCAGGCTCTTTACAAGCAAGAGAAAGGCTATTCATCTGCTCTTTTGTGCAGCCAAAACAATTTGGTCTCACCTGGCACACTGACAGCTGAGCAGCATTGATGAAATCCATGTTGTTCTCTTTTCATTACTCCTGCCTGACTGATGCCTGCTCCTGAGATGTCCTGGAGCTGTGATGTAACCGCCAGGATCTTGTTTTCCCCCTAAATGATTGTAGTGCTCCGGTCCAAGATCCACAAGCAAGAGAGCAATATTCAGATAGTTTAAACTACTGCTATTCACATAACACAAAAACAAATTAAGAGATCCGATCAGACAGATAATAGTCATTGTGTCAACAACACTGTTGCTGTATGTCAGAGTTCTAGTTTATTGCCAATCTTCAGTGAGGCATTTACAGAAGAGGTTCATATTACGATGTTATCAACACATAACAATAACCAGATGAACTGCACCAGTGAATGTGCACCAGGTTAGTGAATTATATGTAATACATACACAGACATGATGTATTTCAATGTTAAATGGTCATTTAGAATTAATAATCTGATTGTATGTTAGATTGGAGAAATGTTGTGTGTTTGCTAGATAATTCAGGATGCTGTTTCAGTTGTGGGACGACGGAATCAAGTCACCCCGAGCATATAATGTTTGAACCATACCTATTTTCATTGTTTTCCTTTCCCTCGTGCATTTTATATGATATTGTGAATGTAAAAGGTCTTGAAAGTTAAATAGCCCCAAGTCTAACTGCAGTAATGTCTGCCAGCTAAATTAATATTGAGGAGGGAACCTTCCTCGGTGTTATAATAACATAAATAGGTCAAATATGTGCAAAACCACAAAAGAAAGTTCACATAAAGGAAACCCGACACTTTTCAACCCCTTTTTTATGGTAAAACTGTTCCTGACAAGAAAATAACTGATCTCTCACAGATGTTTGAAAATGAAATCCATTCTTATCCTTACTCCAACTTTTCTCTCAGCCTTTAACTCCACTGTGATACCACTGACGAAACACAGAAACTGGATAAGGACTGTGAAATGGAAGAAAATTGGTTGGTTGCTGTTCACACACAAATTCCAATATGACACGGGATAATGGAGCTGAGAAGGCAAAGTGTGAAGCACGCACTGTTAAGTATATTAAATGGTAGGTAGTCACGACTGTGTACATAATATCCAACGTCTCTGCAGGTATTTCCATTTGCAGCAGGAGGAATTTGCAGAGCAGCATAAGCAGATCTGCATTCATGAAACATTAGCAAACCACCAAATTCAGCAGTTTGACTTATGGCGAGCGAGAGGAAATGGTTTCTATTCATCTCCTCTACATTTCAGCAGAAGAGCTTTGGGCTTTATCCACAGCGATTTAGCAGCTCAATAATCAGTCTGATGCTACATTGCTGTGGACTGTCAGGAAGGTTCGAGAGGTTCAGCATCATTCATATGTCATTGTGCAACACAGGCTTGCACAACTAAGGGAAAGTTTGTAACTCCACGATACACAAACATAGAACAAATATACAGTTATTCAGATACATATATACACAAACATGCAATTTTTGGATTTGCGTCTGGGGGAATGTAAACAGCTGCAACAAGATGGGGATGAAAATATGGTCGGTATTAACACACCAAAAGTTCGACATCAGGTAAACACTGTCCATCAACTTTGACTGTGTGTGACCACCCAGCATCAGTGATGTAAACACAGAGTCCACCTCTCCTCATCTAGGACTCTATCAGCCTCGGAGCACCGCACGCTCATCGAGTGCAAAAGGTTGTTCTAGGATGGTATGGTGGAGTTAGGTCACTGTAAAGATGTAGGCACGGCAGTCTCTGATTTCCCATTGTTTGGCTAAGTGAGTCGTCCATTCAGTTTTTCCGTGACTGGATGTTTGCCTTAAATCAAAGCTGAATCAGCATGGCTCTTATCCCGTCTCTCTTCCTCTTCTCTGTGGTGCAATCTGGCTGGTCAGGGTGGATGATTGAAAGATGCTGGGGGTAATGATTGTCTCGAAGTCAGCTGCTCTCAATCGAAAACGTACGCTTCTTTTTTTCAGTGATAATGAATGTATTTCTGCCATAGGCAAGACACGTTTCAGCATTAAAGCTGAAAAGGTGACTGAAATATGAAGGAGCTATGGGACGCAGTTGCCATAGCGAGTCTAAGAATCGACTTTGGAATTTTGTAACCAGTCGGTGTTTCTAAATAGTTTTGAGACTTAGTGGTATTACTATTCTTGACTGCCTGTCCCAGCAGATTCCCAAAGGACACTTTAACTTATATTTTGATTGACAATCTTTGGAGACTTGGACCAAACTGTGGATTTCTTGTCCAAAATAAGGAACATTCAGCAGCAGCTCCAGAAGTTGGTTGTCAAGGAAACAATAAATATTAACTCAGCCTCTGCTGGCCTGGATCTGGTTTCTACATATGTTGCGGTTGAAATGTGCTACCAGGTGGCTATGCCTGTCACTTCTATTAGCTGAGGTGTGAATCCTCTGCTCCTCTGATGGAAACCAGATGGGACCTTCCACTTTTTCCAAGCGAGGGTAGGGTGTTGAAAGAATGAGGGGGACATATATAATTATCATTCAGCAAAGTAAAGTGTGTCGGGGAAGCTTTATACAGTGAAAGTGATGTGTGGAAAATCTCTCCTTTTATCTCTGTTTTGGTCTCCACCAACTCCACCAGCTCAAACTGTGCTCTGTTGGCTTCTTTTCCGCTAACGGTTTTACCGCGCTGAGTTGAGCCGAGACCCTTCCTCTACGAGGGCCGAGGCGACATCTTGCAACTGCGGCCAACTCCTGACACCACCCCTTACCTCCTTAATCAAGCCTGTGTTGCATACTCAGCTCATGTCTGTGCCTTCCACCAAAACAATGCTGCAGACTTGAGGAGTGCAGCTCACGCACTTTCCAGTCTGCTTTATCCTGTCCCTGTGGTAGATTGATTCATTATAAGCTCTGCTAAAATACTTTTTAAAAATTGCTTTTGTTGGTAAAAGTGTTATTTTCTGCAGATCGTATTGTCAAGAAGACTTCCAAGTTCAATATGTAATACGTCTGTGATGATATTGGTTCGTTATAAAGTAATTCAATGAGTTCACCTCGTATCGTGACTTTGCTACTAATACTTGGTTGTAGCTTCATAAGAAATGCAGTGAGACTTGCTTGCCTTCTATGAGCTGAATGATTCCTTTTTGTATTTTGTCTTTTTTTGGAGCTTATCACCAAAAAGTTGCCTGTGAGAGTATTAATATGAATCTGTTCTTACCGGAATAAAACGGCAGCTTGGAGCCAGAAAGTGATGGTTTGTGCCTGACTCATCACACAGCAGAAGAGAGAGAGCACAACTGCCACACTGCACAGACCAGTCATAATTCTTCGTCAGTTCACCACTATAAGTGACCCTTTACACATTAAACATTTAATTCAAATATAAAAATATGGACTTGTGCAGCTTTAAGGGTAAGCTGCTTTCACTTCCAGCTAAGGATTTCGTAGTGGCCCTGTCGTCATTCTAACCACAACAACGCTCTTGACCAGCTCCAAACTCACCACATACATCTGCACACATGAAGTCATGCTTCAGCGATACCATCCCTTTCATTTGTTTGTCCTCTGTCCGGCGAGGTTGAAAGGTTACCGACAGAGCAGATGAAAACAGGGTCATCCAGGTCTCTCCACAGCCCAGTCTGATTCGTCAGACTGGGTTGTGGAGAGACCTGGATGACCCGGCCTCAGTCAGTTAAGGAGGCACACAGTGTGTGTGGAGTTTTGTTTTTTAGTGAGCAACTGTGCTATAAAGGTTTCATCTAACGAGGGCGACCTTGAACTAATGTCTTCTAGCTCAGCTCTCTCTCATCTGTTTTCCTCATTTTCTCTCCCTCACGCTCTCTGTGGTTAGTATTTTAACATGATATGTTAGTTTATACCACCAGAACTCAACGTACCAGCCCTGAAGATGAGAATGAAGAGCTGGAAGATGTTCAATTTGAGGCTATTTCTCTTGTATTCAGGACTTCAGGTCAGACCTAAATAATGATTAAGGTAACGGAAATGTGTGGTTAATTACATAACCTTTGTGGCTCAGTTAATATTTTTACTGCCAGTTTATTTGCAGTGTTCTGGGGAATGAGATGAAGTGAGAGGGTTTACTGCAAAAAGGAGAAAATACCCTCTCTAATGACAGAGTTGCTCTCGCACATAATTGCAGGTACATGCAAAAAGGTTATCTTATAATGACTTGCTGAAATAAAACTTCCTCTGAGTGATGGATACAGGATGTACACGCTTCAGTCCTCTTATTATAAGGTAAGGTGCGACGTTCCAGTTATTTATGACTCCCTAGGGCCAAAATTTCCTTCCACCACAAAAAGTGGAAGTGCTAATCGTGTTCTCTATCTTTGTATCCTGGCTCCTTAAGTCTATTTATGGTCAGTCCAAAATCATATTACTAATCCCTAAAAAACAGTTATACAACAAAAAGTATTTTCTGGGTCTTGGCTTATTACACAACATCATCCATATATGGTGTGGGAGAGACTACACAACCAGGCAGCAGGAGCCCACACATCCAGGTGGGCCGCCATAGAATTTGTCTGTGTGTGGGCTTCACTACCAGCCGGCATCCATCCGCTTATTGACGGGATGAAAAAAATCAAAACAGCTATACGAGGAGTTTCACCCTAAAATGAGTATGACTTTGTGTTATATAAATGTTGACTTTAACCACTTCCATTTGTTTGCCTCTCTGGTGGTTGTAAGAATGAGTCGCCCTGTCAGGTCAAAAGTCTCTGAAAAGTGCACATGCAGTTCATCCAATCCAAAAGTGCAGTGGTGAGGTACTTTTCTTCCATTTTAGTATTTCCACTCCATGCTACTTAATATGACGTGTAATGAATTACTGTTTTGAAGCCTCGAGTTTGGCATTACAGCCTTTGTTGCCTCGTTTTCTCAGAGACAGATGTGACCACATTTGGAGAGAAGGGTGGAGCTGTGGAGAATATCCCGATTGGATCTGCTTGAGGGCCAGAGGACACGCTGTCTTAGCGACTTGCTAATCATGAGGTAGCTACGCCTGAAGAATGTCCCTGCTTTATCGTCTTTTTAACCCTAAATGCACAAAATCAATATCCTGCTGTGCTGAAGAAACCTTGAATGTAGGAACTGAGACCATGAAATAATTAGGAAACTGTTTAATGATGTAATAAATTAAGTGAGAAATAGGGTCATTTTCTCATAAGCTTATATACAATCTGACTTCTTTTTGTAACCAGTGAAGTCACCCCCTGCTGGCCATTAAAAAGAATGAAGGTTGGAGGCACTTCTGCATTGGCTTCACTTTTTGAGACCAGAAAGCCCTGTCCATACTAACTTTTAAAACGCCATTATATTTATTGTAGTTAATATGTAATTACATACAAATTTTACATCACACAAAACACATAAGTTCATAGAATACAGTGAGGTGTGAGATAAACCAGTTGTTCTCACATCTTATAAAATGATTGTTTAGCAGTTTAAAGTCTGCCTTTAAACTCCTATGTTTGAGGCCCCAAAAGGTACAAAATTATCAAATGTTTCACAAAAAACAAAGATTTTCCAAGATTTTGATTAACATTAAATATATGTAACAGAACTTTGTTTTTTCATTTTTTTACTGCCCCATCAATAATTAAGAACCTGCCAAATGTATTTTGTGACATTTGACATTTGTGACCTAAATTGGGAACCACAAAACTAAACTACCTAAAGCTCCTCCGCCAAAGACATCAGGATTACCCAAAAACTATTGAACAGACTTCCATGACACTTGGATAAAGGATTGGTCTCAGCCTAGAATGGATCCAGATAAAGGGACGGATCCTGGGATTATGTTCCCCCCATTTCTTTAACTTTGGGAGGTCTGGTGTTTTTCAAAAATTAAATTGATTTCTCAGGTAATGGCACATGGATCTTTGTGAAAATGAATGTGGCGTATTTAGATGGCTGGTATAATGAGTGTATACAAATTGAAGGCAATTTGCAAGTGACTGCATTCTGTTTCTATGTACGTTTCACACAGTGTCCCAATTTGGGGATTCAGATTTACAGGTAGGAATTTGAATGCTGGACTCATAATAGGATTATTTTTACATTAATGTATCGTTACTTTTTCTTCAGTAAAGGACCTGAAATAGCAGCAAACCTGTCAGCACTGAACTGCTTAACTCCTTGTTCTGCACACTTAGTCAATGATGATGATGCTCTTATATCAGTTCTGTCTATTAGGGTGATGACAGAAGGAAATGTGTCTCTTGTTGAGCTGGATAATGCCGAACATGTGGTGTCAATGGGCACAGCATTGCAGTGACCGGCTCGGGTGGAGGTCAGGCCGTGAACAGAGGCGCAAGGTGAAAAAAAGACCCAGACCTCTGCCCTCATCCCTCTTCACAGCAGGAAAAACATTCAGGCAAGATCGCTGAACCCAAAGACTTTAATGCAGACGATGTGGACGTGTGCCAGAAATAAAATTAACTATTGTTTTATAGCACAATGAGCCACGTCAAACTGAAAACCTCCTCCAGTTGCTTAACTTTGACAAAGTTCCAAAAAAATAAATGTCTGTCATAACAAAACAAACTATTTTTAATGTGGAAATTTCTTTATCTGCAATCTAGAACAAACTTTATCTTTATTAATCTCATTTGACTAATGTTACATGGATTGAACTAATGACAAATTACTGAGCAAAACTCTGAGCCATGTCTTTAAAAAGGAATCAAATTGCACCATGTCTTATGTAATTCAGGATTTATGCTGCTTGCCCTGCCAAGAAGAAAAGTTGATCCTTTTGAACTGGAGGCAAATCCTCGCCGCTGAAGCACACAGACAGACGGAGGATGCTCGCAAATTTTGGAACACTTGGCAGCACACAAAGCGGCAGAAGCTTTTATGTTATTTGAAAGCTTCATGTATTCGATCAAGTGAAATGGACAGTGAAATGCACTTCATCCCAACACTGAAATCTGACCTAAGATGTGAAATCATACAATTCCAGGTGATTCATTGCTTAAGACAGATGCTCATAATAAACAAGGGCTCTGTTGAAGGACTGAACAATTGAAAGATTTCATCTAATCCGTCCTCCCTGAAGAAATGCCGCTCTGAATAACATAATTTAATGGTTGAAGTTTACTTTCAACTCTACATTATGAACTTATCAACTCCAAACTAAAATGGACCTGACACCAAGAAGAACTAGTTTGATTTTGTTGCTTTCTGAGATTTCATTAAATCAAAATTCAAGCATCTCTTGTCGCATATGTCGACGACATAAACAAAAAATATGACATACTGACCAACATGGAACCCGGACCACAAATTATTATTATGATTATGGGTTTTCCAGCGAACTGGGGGTTTAAATGCACAGGGGTCTCTGCATCAAAACAATAAAAAACAAGTGATGCAGTTTGCTGAAGTCTTAAAAGAGCAGATAATTACGGGATAGTTGTCTTCATTGGTAAACAACCACCACCATCAAGACCAAGTGATTCACATCGTTACCTGGAATAAAATAGAAACATTCTCTGGGCTAGATCATCGTTTGAACATTTATAATAATGTAAGGAAACAGCGTCACAAAATATAACCAATGTCTGGTTACAAATGTTACATATTATATCTTTAACACAGGTTTAACGCAGGATCACAAATCAGAGTATCAGATCAAAACCTGCCAACAGACCAATCAGATTGCAGTAAAACAGAGTCATCATTCCTACAGGATCGTGTCCGGGACAAATGTAGCGACTTTACAATAAAGTGACAAGTAATAGAGAGCAACATTTAAAATCGCTTTGCTTCTAACAAAAGCGGGAGTAGTTAATGACGCTAAATGTATAATGACTCTTAAAGCTGTGTTTTTGGTTGCATTCCCAGCAGGAGCTTTATATTCCCTTATTAAATCACTGAGGCTCAGAATAACAATGTCGGGTTGACTTTGTGATGGTAATTGGAAATAAACACAACACCCTCAGTTGTTTTTTTAACACAAATATAATCCACAAACTGTTAAGTGGCTCCCCTGATTAATAATGCGACATCCCAGTGAGACAGATCTTTTCAGCAGCAGAAACATTAATTTTAACAGACTTTTAAAGCTTTATCATCTTACTTTTGCTATTCGGGATTAATTTATTATTCCTGCAGCTCCTTGCTCTGGTCTACAACCTTGTTGGATATCACATTAAGCTGTCACGTGAACTCAACTTTCCTTTTAAATTTTACAATTGATTTCATATCAAATTGTGTGCTTCATTCATTCATCTGACGATGTGCCTTCAAAGCAGTCTAACATGGTCGTGCTGTGACACTTAAAAGCCTCTTATATGTTGAAAGAAAAACGTGCTTTAGAGTTTATGTCTACATTAATCCAAAGAGCACCTCTCACAAACTCTGTTTGAGTCCAAGAAGCCCTCCTACAGTAACATTTCCGAGCACTCAAGGCTGAGTTGGAAAACCCAAACACACCACAGCCAGCTGATGATCAGCTGTGTGATCCAGACAAGTTGTTGGGCTGAGTGAAGCCAGGTAACCCAAAGAGAGCCAGAATAAATTTGAACTTGCTCCATATACATTTCTGTGGTGTTTTCTTGTGGACAAAGAAAAGTTATGTGCAGTGTTCCTCGCCAAAACTCATTTTGTTTATCTTTGAGGTCTAATAAGCATGACAGATGCATTTCCTCCCTCATCAAGCATTTTCGAGGTATTTTAAATTCAGCATTGTTAGATGTTTCCCAGATTATTGTCGTCTTTTATTCTGACTTTTGTAGCATGTTGCCACCACCTGTAGCTGTGGCATAGTGTGAAACTATTGGTCGGACTGTCACCTCTGTCCAACTAAACAAAACAGGGACCACCCATAGACGATCAGCTCCACAGTGAGAGGATCTTTAAGGGAAAGACATAATTGTCTTTTAATCGTTCATTTATTTCAGAGTTGGAGCAACTCTTTAAAAGGACCAACTTCTTGGGATCCTTAGAATGAAGATATAAATGAATGCTTTTACTTTATCTCTGCTCTTGTTTATATGTTTGATTCGAGTTTCTATGGAGACGGACATTGTCGAGCCTTCTGAATATTCAAGAGGTGGAAGCTGTCAACAGCCGTGAAGAAGCTGTTAATGTTACATTTCATGTTAATGCAACTTTCATCAGGTACGTCAATCATCAGCAAGCTCATCTCAGAGAAGAGGACATTTAGTCTTAACATAATTTGACTAAGGGCTTAAGTAAGTGCTTGAAGGGATTGTGTTTCAATAAAAGAATGAAAAACGAAGAAAACATTAAGAAAAAGAGAGTAAAGGCCAGGTTTTGGTTTGATTAAATAAAACAGATTTCCAAATGAATAACATTTCAGAAAACACAACATCTCAGAACACAACAGCATACAGAATATTCACAGAACATAGCAAAACATTTAACAAAACACAACAACATTTAACAAAACACAACAACATTTAACAAAACCCAACAATATTTCACAAAACAACAGTATCTCTCTATAAAAGCAAGGAATCTCTGTATGTCGGTCTGTGTGTGTGTGTATCTGTGCCTCAGATATCTCTGCGGATCAGGATCAGACTGGCCTGAGACTTTCAACATGGCTGCTGCGTGGTTCAAGGGTGTGCAATGTCGCATTTGTTTGGACTACAATGATACTGTGAATAAATTATTTCATAAATGCTTTACAAATTCCGCCGAGCATTGTCCACCAGAGCCACTACAGTCACGTGCGCACCAGAGCCAATCACTGCAGAGCTCTAGCCCAAGACATACCTTAAGAAACAAGCGGATTGATACCTGCAGCGGCACAAGCTAGACCGGGATTTTGCCAGCGGTTCGGTCCCATTCTGTTCTGTGCATCTAAATTGACTGTTGTGGATTAACCCTCTGGGGTCTGGGGTATAATTGGCCGTTTTTGACTATTTTTGATTTTACCATTATATTTCACCTTAAAAACTATTTACCTTGCCTTGTTTGGTGTCATTATTTTCACCACAACCTCACATGTGTGACTGTACAGTTATTTTTTCATTTTGACATACTGTATTAACACAATGGACCTAAAATCACAAAAAAAGTTACTGTGAAAACCACAAATATGCTCAACGAACCATTTTTATAACTTATAATGCAAATATAAATTGTTGTTTGCTAAATTTGTGCATAATTTTTTTGAAATTTACAAAGTTATATGTAACTATTTACATTTAAATGCAGGCAATGCCCCAGGCTCAGGTCTGCCTGAGCTCCTCCAGCTCCTGCTCCACTTCAGCAGTCTCCTCATTGTTTTGACTCATTAAACAAAAAAACAACTCCACCACGCACTAAACACACTACACTAAACACTACATAACACACTAACTATACACTCCAAACACGCTAAATGTCACAAATCTCTCAACTCTCAAAACTTGCGATCTCTGTCGCTGCCTCTGTAACTGGCACTACTACTTTCTGCCCCGTCCCTTCCAAATCTTCCCCCCCCCCCGCCCTCAGCAACCAAATCACGTGATTTGCCATGTAATTTTGTGATTGGCTGGTGTGGTGCCTTTTTCCACCAATAGGAACGTGTTTTTTTGCTTGCACTTCCTGCTTGCGGACATGTTCGTGAGGAAAGCCCGATCTCTTTACCGTCTCTTCCTGCACCAAATGCGCAGCAAACGTGACGGCAACGTTAGCGAAAAAACATGGCGTACATAATATATCGTAATCCGGTTTTACTTGGCCTATCAACACGATTTAAAAACTGGTATATAGTTTGAAGGTTGCTCGAACACATAACCGCAGAACCGAGACTCACAGAGGCTCCGTCTCGCTGCTACGTCATCTTAAATTGGTCACGTGATTTGGACGCGCCGGCGCGTAATTCGACCTCAGAGCGTTAATGAGACTAAACAAGTCCGGACCGAGTCTGTTCGGGTCTGAGGAGATCCGGAGACGCGCGGACAACAAAGTGGAATCGGAATCGGTGGATGTTCATGGGTAGCTAGCTGCTAGCCGCTAGCCCACCCACACGGCCCACCTCCCGAGTCGACGGACCGGACGCACCGGCACGTCCAAAACCAGACTTAGGGTAAATAATGTCCGCCACGCTTTTTCGCGAACATTGCCCTCACGTTTGCTTTGTGTCTGGTGCAGGAAGAAATGGTAAAAACTGGCTTTTGTCACGAAGTGTCCAAGCAGCAAGTTTGGTTGTTGAGGAACGGGAAGTTTTGGGAGGGACGGAGGCGGATGAATGACAGGAAACGATGGTCGGTGTAGAGACAGTGATATTGAGAGTTCAGAGATTTGTGACATTTAGCGTGTTTGGAGTGTGCAGTTAGTGTGTTACGTAGTGTTTGGTGTGGTGTGTTTAGTGTGTAGTGGAGTCGGTTTTTTGTTTAATGAGTCAAAACAATGAGGAGAAGCTGAATGTGGAGCAGGCAGTGCAGCTCTTCATTCAGCTGGAAGGAGCTCAGGCAGACCTGAGCATTGCCTGCATTTAAATGTAAATAGTTACATATAACTTTGTAAATTTTTAAAATGTATGCACGTATTTAGCAAACAACAATTTATATTTGCATTATAAGTAATAAAAATGGTTTGTTAAACATATTTGTGGTTTTCACAGTAAAAAAATCTAACTTTTTCCACTCGGAATTTATGTTTTTTTGTGATTTTAGGTCCATTGTGTTAATACAGTATGTCAAAATACTGTACAGTCACACATGTGAGGTTGTGCTGAAAATAATGACACCAAGTAAATAGTTTTTAAGGTGAAATATAATGGCAAAATCAAAAATAGTCAAAAACGGCCAATTATATATTGGATTTCACAACAAACCTAAATATCCCTGATGTCCCGCCTTCAAACACAGCCTCATTTGGCCATCCATGAAAAAGCTACTTAACCTCCCACTTTTCTATAGGAATACATATTTCCTACGGGCACTGCACTAGTACAGTAAATCCACAAAACATAATATTTATCAAAACCCAACAACATCTCAGAAAACACAACATTTTCCAACCATTTCAGAAAACAAACTGAAATGTTGTGTTTCTGGAAATGTTCTTGAGTCTTGGCCACCATAAAAAAGAAAACATCTAATCCAACAAAATATTGTTTCAAGAAAATCATGAATATTGAGATTAAACTCACTAAATGTGCTGAAATTCTAACACAATCTCAGAGCTCGGGGTTCAAAAAGAGAACCTTAGGCTACATCACAATAAGTCAGTGTAGATCAGGACCACAAAGACTGCGCAGAGTTTGGCACGACGCTGCGTGGTTGTAAATCCAAACGACTCCTGGTGAGTGAATAAAAACACATTCACGGACCTTTAAAGAGAATTTGTTCAATCACTGAATCTTAAAGGTCACCGTACTTCATACTTTAACTTGTATTTCATCCTCCTGCTCAAGCTCTTAAACAGGATAAACATCGGTTTTAGGAATGTGCATGTTTCTGAACCCAGCCCAGTAAATCAGTCACTCCTCACTAACTCTTATCCGAAATAAGGAACTCCGACGTTTGACCAAAATAGGAGAGAAGTACCTGTTAAAGCCAAGAGGATTGTGTGTGACTTCGTTATCTGCTTTTCAACTTAGTGAAAAGTTACCTCAGCAGCTTAACCTTGTTCCTTACCTGCCTGGACATCTGAAATATGTTTAGGGACCACACATAGTAGAAGAAAAACCTACTTCCTCAAGCGTAACTGAGGTCACGATTGTTTTTTTATTAGGTCTGGTTGGAAACAGAAAAAACAAGCGAATGTCGAATATAAAACAACAGTTACCGCGCCCTTATTTTCCGCTACAAATCTCAGGTGGTTTGGCACCGAAGACTTTCACTCGTAATTGTCCAACTAAGCACCCTCCCACAGTGAGGAAAAACAAATAACACACCGAAGAGGCGTTTCTCCCAAAACGCGCAAATCTCTTCTCCATCCCGCATAGGTGCGCAAAATGATCCAAATATATGTTTTGCGTTCTCTGTGCAGTCACTGTGCGTCATGCGCGCTTCGCGGGCTCGTGTTTAGGTATGTCTGGTCAGTACATGGCAGAGCTGTGTGTGGCGCAGAGGAGGCAGGAGATGACTGCTGCCCCCCTCACTTCTCCAGTGAGCCTCGGGAGAGCGCAGGGAGAAGGAGAGCTGCACGGGGACCGCACGGCTGCACAGTGAGCGTGTTCTTCTTTTCCTCCGCGCTGGTTTGGAACCGAGATTGCAAACACGCGGTCACACCATGCAGACTCGCGCCGTCTAGACAGTTTATTTATGTTTAAAGCTCTTTCGTGAGTTGCAGTTATAAGTGATCTGAAGCCTGCTATGGAGGACTTCTTTAGTCAAAATGAGTTTGAGCACTGACAATGTCACAAACTTGTGGAAAAATGGTTCCTCGGAACTCGGCGGGACTCTGGGCGCGTCCTCCCAGGTCAACTTCACCAACAGCTCCGGGGGGAACCACACGGAGCCCAGCGTGGTGGCTCTCACCCGAGCCATCCCGCTCGGCTTGGTGCTCGGGGCTTTCATCGTGTTCGCCATCGCGGGCAACATCCTCGTCATCCTCTCGGTGGTGTGCAACAGGCACCTGCGCACCCCGACGAACTACTTCATCATCAACCTGGCCATCGCCGACCTGCTGCTGAGCACCACGGTGCTGCCGGTGTCCGCTACCCTGGAGATCCTCGACTACTGGGTGTTCGGCAGGATCTTCTGTGACATCTGGGCGGCGGTGGATGTGTTGTGCTGCACCGCGTCCATCATGAGCCTGTGCGTAATATCCATCGACCGCTACATCGGAGTGAGCCACCCGCTGCAGTACCCGGGCATCGTGACGGAGAAGCGTGCCCTGTGGGCCATGCTCGGGGTGTGGGCGCTGTCGGTGGTCATCTCCATCGGACCTCTGTTCGGGTGGAAGCAGCCGCCGTCGCCGGACGACACGGTGTGCCCCATCACCGAGGAGCCGTTTTACGCGCTCTTCTCCTCCCTCGGCTCCTTCTACATCCCCCTGGTCGTTATTCTGGCCATGTACTGTCGGGTGTACATAGTTGCCAAACGGACCACTAAGAACCTGGAGGCCGGTGTGATGCGCGAGAGGATGAACTCCAGCGAGCTGACCCTCAGGATCCACAAGGGCTCGCAGGTGCAGGAGGAGCCCGGCAGCTCAAGCACCGGGAAGGGCCGCGCGTCCCAGGCGAGAAGTTCCCTCACGGTGAAACTTCTGAAATTCTCCCGAGAGAAGAAAGCGGCAAAAACTTTGGGAGTTGTTGTCGGCATGTTTACGCTCTGTTGGCTGCCCTTCTTTCTCGCCTTACCCATAGGTACGTGGTCCGTTACACTGTCAGAAATAAACCCCAATGTTCGGCCATTTACAGAACAGACACAACCCCCCACTTCTTTCCCTCACAACACCCTCCAAATCAAAACATGGTATTCCATTAGTCAATGAGCTCACACAGAAAGATATAACAGTCATCTACATGTCTGTAGGAAGTTAAAAATGAGGCAGTTAAAGGCGGCTGCTGGCCTTTAAATCATATCTATGGCTGCTGGCACTGCAAACTCTCCAATTTACTGCTCTGTCACCGAACCTATGAGTGGGCTTTGATATACTGTGGTGGTCGATCTATACTGCAGGGATAAAAAAAATAACATCACCCATACTGCAGTTTTCAATATATGACACTGTGGGAGCACATCTGACTTTACAGCCTCTGTTTATGTAATTAAATTGATATTTTATGACACAGACTTAAAATTTTGATCTAATATTCCAGTTATGCTTCATCCACTCCACAGTGCCAAACCTGTACTTGCGTCATAGCGTCTAAATTCGTGGCTCATAGTCTGGGGACAAATGATGTTTTTAAGGGACTGAGAGGGAATTCTTCTCAAGCTTTTCCAAACATTATTAGTGTTATCTTTGCATTATCCCCCGAGTCTGAGTTAATCACTTGGTGCAACAAATACACCGCCCGAGCGTGCCAAGTTGCAGACTCGATGGCTTCTCTCTGCTCTGGTCAGTTGATTCAGAGGCCTGTGGGGCCGGCCCGGGCTCCCTGATGCCACTCAGACTGGCAGGCGGTCAACACTCTGCTGTCGTGGTAATTTAAAACAACTGCAGATGAAATCGAACATTATATTCTGTGGTGAAACGGCCGCCAGCTGTGTCATGGCGAGGAGGCTAAGACAACATCAGTGATGGAGTCTGAACTGCAAGCACGGCTGCTCTTCTTAAGATGATCTCTTGCCTGATTTGCCAGTGCATTGATCCCATGTGGAGTGTGTGTGTGTCTATCGGCATGTGTGCAGTCATATGGGAATGTGTTTATGCTCCTGCCTTCAAGCCACAGCTCATTACATCCTCACATGGACACGCACACACCAACATGCATTAGTACATGGGGCAGGATCACTATGCAGGGTCACATAGTAGGAATTATTTCGCCTCGAGGCGTTCTTAGATACCAGAAGCACGTAGGAAATGTAATTCTCCAAACTTCAGATTTCCAGATCTGAGAGGCTTCATAGAGCAGATAGGAGAGGGATTGGAGGTTCAGGAGGGGCCTGTTTACGTAACACTAATCAACAAAGTGCCAAGAAACCCCAGAGGGTATGTTTCTCTGTACCCTGTCTGGTGTAGCATACTGATACACAGCAACAAAGCACCAAACAGCCTTATTTCATGCTGATTCTTAACTAGAAGCGTTAAAGGAAAGAACACAAACTAGTCTCCTGGAGGGGAATGCCACATGATACATCCACTATATATCCAGTAAATCGAAGCGGGACACAGAAACTGTCTCCTGCCTCCTTTATTTCCAAAAGGAGATTTTCCATTTATGTTTGTGCCTGGGCTCCCGTCTGAACTTAAATACTAAAAAGCCTTAAAGGGCAGCAGCTCACTCCTGGTGTTGCTCCCTGTGTGTTCGTTAGCCTCCACCCACAGAGTGGGATTTCCTGTCTCACACTTGTTTTTACTCTGCTTCTTCCTCTGCACACTGTCGCTGATATGTAGCGTATGTGGGGGGTTATGATCGGGAGGGTGGTGTGCGTGAGCCGTTGGCTGTGGATGGCATGAATGTTCTGTTTGTGTGCTGAAAAAGTCTTTGTGTTTGTGTAGATGTGTGCAAGAATGTTCATGTTCGTTTTGAGTGATTTGTCGGTGTGACTGCAGCTGCTTCTCTCTCATGCATCACTGCTGATAAGCCTTTGATGATTAACCTGAGGCAAGAACTGCTGTGACCTCTGACCCCTCAACCCTCAACCGGAGAATATACATCCAGCTTAAGGACATATGTGAACTCTCTCCTCAACATCTGATCCATCAGATCAATATCCTTTTGTATAGTTTTTGTATATAAATGGCAAACATGCAGCTGATGGTCTAGTTTGAGTCGTTCCGTTTCAGTGACTATTAAGCCTTTAACTTGGAGCAAAGTTAGGTATACAGACTCCAAGATTATAAACATTACATCAAAGATTTTAAGTTAATGGTACTCCGGGCAAGCTTCCTTGGACAAAAAGCATCCCGAAATTTTCACACACACTCACTGACCCGTCTGGCTTCGCTTGTATGTCAGTGATGCTGACATAAAACTTAAAGTTATTTCATGACACATTCTTGTTCCACATTAGGAAAAAAATGACACCTTATCATCCGACAGTAAGAATCCGAGACTACTGCAGAAACAGACCAAAAAAGGCTTTTAAAAGGGGTCAGACGCAATGAAAGAAGCCAGAGTTTCATGAAAATGCTTCTATATCATCTATGTGATGCAGGGCTGGACAATATCCATATCATATAGTTTTTATGATATGAGACTATACATCATGATTGATTTTAAATCTTTATCAAAAATCTCATCATTCATCCCTACAATATTGTCATATATACATAAAATATATATATATAATAAATATAATATAGATTTCTTTGGGTGAAAAAGTAGTATAAAGTCTTTGTGGCTCCTTTGTGGAGGAAGCTGCATCTAATCTGATAAAATGCCCTCACTGATGTCGACCAGCAGACTGGTCCATCAGCAGGTGGACAGGCTGCCACCGCTCCACCACCCAGCCTGTCCGCTGTACCTAACGAGCCCAGAGATGCTGCAGCTGCGACAGCCAGTCGAGGTGGTGTAGTGTACCAAGGAAACTACGACTCACGCTCCGCTCCATCAGCTCCAGGGCTGGCTGCTTGCTTTAAGCACCCAAGAGAAAACACAAGCACAGCGCACTGAAACCCGGACAGCCACTGAACATAAAGTTTGTAAATAATACGTTTGTCAGTTACGCTGATAGAGATTTTCGTGGCCCTGGTAGTCCACTGGACAAGCAGTAAACAGATCAGAGGGACCTACGGCAGAGTGCCTGGTTTGCGTTGTCCTCCTGTGTCCACGCCACCCACCAATTTTCAAATGTAGTATCATTGCATCATTTAAATTGATTGCAATCAAAACTTCATTCAGTGTACTTATCAGTTTTGAAGAGCTTTTATTGTAGTGCCTAGCAGCTTAATTCATCACCATTTCTATTTAAGAAGCTATTTAAGGTTTTATAAATTAGTAACTGAATATATCAACATACTTTTAACTTTTTTATATATAATCAAATAAGTGATCTTGGGCACTTCCTCTGGATGAAATTGTGAAATGTAAGCCTACTGATACATTTTCTCATGCTACTATGGCCAGATAAAGAATCAATCCACCTGTTAATACACTAAAACTATGGAGGAGAACCCCGAAACCTCTGGTGAAACTGCCCCACCCACATTTTAAATGCTTCCTGCACCCATGGACAAGAAAAAAATGCAAAAAAGCCGAAACCAATTGATGATTTATTGATTGTGAAAAACTGTTGTCGATAGTAATTTCCTGTCCATTAACTTATTGATTTATATAGTAATCAGCAACTAAGCTAAACTTAGATGATGAACTAAGATGAGAAGAACTATTATAAACATTAAAGCATTGTCATGGTAACACTTTATAATTACCATCATTAATAAATCATACATTTATAGTTAATGTAACTTTAACTAGTAGTTATTTCACTGTTTACGAACGATGAAACACTTTACAATCTGTTAATTAAGCAATTGTTTTTTGGAAAGTTGCAACTGCTGTTTATAATATTTGGTTAGTGGCTTTTAAAGCATTTAATTGTTTGTTTAACTGTTATTTTAAAGTGTTACCAATGTCGTAAATTGTTTTAACTTCTAAATTGAAGATTCAGTGGAGGGAAACTTCTACTTTTCTGGTTTCACCGAGCTGTTTTCTCTTGTTCTCAGCTCCGAAATGAGCTGGAAAGAATTCACCAGTCCTCGGGGGGTACTCATGATATTTCATTGCACACATTGTCCCACGGCTCTTTAACACCCAGCGCATGCTCTCATCCCCTGTGAAGGCCTCGCAAATAGCAACTGGTGCAAACCGTCAGCCCATATGTGAGAGAAACCAACACTTTGGGGTTTTAACCAATTGTTTCCTGGGTGCATCTCACACATGTGCATGTTTTGGAGGGGGTTGGGGGCTTGTTGCACGATCTGGCCACCCCCCGCCGCTCTAGGGGGTAATTGAAGTGGTTTTTGAAGGGGAGAAATAATGAGAGTGCTAAGTGTCAAAGCGATGAAGAAGAAAGGAGGTGGCAGAGCTGAGCTGGAGGGGCCACAGGGCAGCAGGGGTGAAAGTGAGGGGCTCTGCCATGTCAGCCCAATTTTCCAGAAATAGCTTCATGCTATGATTTAATTGAAAGCAATCTGCAAGGGCAATAACACTTCTGTCCTTTCAGATTAAGACATATTAATCATATTTATGGGTGTGTTATGAAACAGGATGTGTGAGTTTTTGGGGAACCGATCATGTTGTGTGTGTGGGTGTGTGTATATGTGTGTGTGTGTGTGTGTGTGTGTGTGTGTGTGTGTGTGCGTGTGTGTGGCACAGACTAGGCATTGCTTCTTCCAATTAGTGAGAATAACAGGATGCCTGTTTTGTTAAGATGTTCCTGTGTTTCATAGTGAGATGTGTGTACGTGTGCCTGTCCTCAAGAAGGAGGTGCAAACATTTCTCCTAACAGAAAAGGGCGAGACCGCCATCAACAACCCTCCCACAGTTATCTATGTACCATTGTCTCACAGCCAAGCCCCTCGCATCCTCTGCTGTTTTTACTACAGCCTTTCAACATAAACACTCTTCAGGAGACAAGCACAAGACCGCTTCACACAAGACCTGAACACACAGACCTTATCTGGCCACAGGAAAGTCTGTTGTCAACCAGATTTCTTTCTGTGTTTCCGACACTTTTATCCTGCAGAAAGGAGCCACAGGAGCATGCTGGCAGTGTTGATCTCTGTCGGGGCCTCTAGAGCCACACAGCTGTGTTTGCCCCTCCAGATGCCCCTCTTATAGCCCACCTGGGAGGTTTATATATGAAATACAGACTAGACTAGACTAGGCTATCATCTCAGATTTTGGATATTGTTATATGGTGACGTGGCTTAAGTGTTGCCTTTTCCTGGTATATTACAGTGTAGTGATGTCATTTTCTCAACTTACCAGACTGTTCTACTCTACTGAGTCAACATATTCACATTACTGATGATTATATATGAAAGCTCTCAATGAAATTATATTTTGTGAGTGTCTCAACAGTCACAGTCAATATTGATAGATACTCTGCTCACACTAGCATTTATGAAGTGCGTTTGAGGAGATTTCATTCAGTATAGAGAGAACATTGCCTAAAGATATCATAATAATATTTAAAGATGTATTTTTTAATGTAATGATTTAAAATGACAAATGAAAAATGTTTATTTCTGATAACTGATTAATGCTTGATTAAGATTATTAAGTCAATTTTTAAGTAATAAATGCACAAAAAAAACAGATACTGGCTCTCCAGTTTGAGCATTCGCCACTTTTGAATGTTTCCAATAATTGCAAATTAAATATATATTCATCTGTATATATCTGTTGGTTGGACAGACAACGAGTCTAAAACAGATGAAGTCTCACATCAGGTTGGAAAACATTTTGATGGAAATTTTTCACATTTCACTTAATGTTTATTTTCGAGTGTCAGACACTTTGGGTCGGCTGCTGATATGACCTACAATCCAAAAGCATCAGTATTTGACAAGTTGGGAATGACACTCAAAAATAAACTTTTCTTTTAAATAAGACCTATGAAGAATGATGGAAAAATACTTCTTTACATCTAGTATGTAATTATTTAACATTACACAACTTTCTACTCAAAAGCATCATCATAACTATTACTGTTTATTATTTGTTATCCAATTTTCTAGTGATAAAAATGTGTTTGCAAAATCATCACACAGTGAACTTCTGTATTGATTTAGTCATTTATCATGTATGAATACTGAAAATTTGGTAGTTTAGTTTGTGCCTTTCATTGGGTTTTTCTTTATTTGAGATATGCTAGACCAAGAATAAGAAGACTTATGATCCAGGCAGTGATCAGTACCTGCAACCAGCTGCTCTCTAACAGAGACAGACAAAGGAGGCAGAGACAGACCGGGAGAGAAATTAAAGAACTAACAAGTTTTGTTTCTACTCCATTGAGCCCTGAATCCCAATCATGGGCATCAGTCACTTAGTTATGTAATCACAGTTGAATGGTCGTCCAGAGGCGAAAATAGCATGTGAAAATACCAGCCACTGAGCAGAGACCCATTCATCTACAGAAGGGCAAGACGCATTCAGACAGCTTTCTGTGGAGTCTGGTGTGTGTGTGAGTGTGTGTGGACCAGACCCTCTGTGAGGTCAAGTTCATATAGTAGCAGCTGCTTCTCTTTCCAAGACTATACAAGAAGTTTCTGATTATTTTTCAGCTCATTTGGTGGACACGACTGCCTTCAGGCTGTTATCACTGCTTGCAGCCAATGATACATCTCACCCCTCGGCTATGTAGGATATAATGTACCTTGTAGTGCTTAAAAATTAAAGCTGTTGATCTGATGTTTATGGAGAGGAAAGCTGAGGTGTCTGTAATATCTTAGCAGAGGTAATTTCACACTTGAAAGCCTGAGATTATAGTGCATCATCAGCCTCTCCAGGAATATGATATTAATTTAAGAATGTGGGTTGGTGTAAAGAAACAGTTTCACTCACATCTGCCCACACACACAATTATTATTTTTTTCTTTCACACTGATCCCACACTTGCTTATAAATTCTCAGTTTCTTTATCTCCAGGCTTCCCCCTCTAACCTCATTAGCTGGTAAAATATTCACCCTCTATTTAAGCTTGGCCACAGGAGAAGAAATGGCACCGCAAGGGCAGATTAACAGGGTTTAACTCACTCATTAGCACACAGGACAAACCCTCTTCAGGATCATGTGTAATGTTGTCGTTTTGTTTATTAAGATGTGGGTGACTAAAAGGACACCTGCCCACGTATACACAGCAGTCGCCGGTGCAGAATGAGAGAGCCTGCTGTGTTAGTGTAACCTCCACAACCTTTGAGAGGCAAAGCTGTTATCTAGCTTTCAAATAAAATGTCTTCCCTTTTCATTTCTGCCAGTGTATTCATTTTAAAAGAAACTCGGGGTCATCCAACTCTCTCTGTGTAGTTATAAAAGTCCTCCAGATGAACTGTCACAGAGCGTCCGCGTTGGTTTTTCTTTAATAAAAAAGAAGCACAAGATCTGTCTTTAATGATGAGCAGTTGGGTGTCCACTCTGAGCTTTTCACTCTTGCGCTTCATATCCAGTCTGTTCGAAGTCTCACTGTACAGCCCTGTGTGTGAGTCTTAATCAATGCTGCCACCTACTGGGTAATATACAAGATGCAAGCACAGACAGGCTCAACAAATCCTAACCCAGCCATTAATGTACTGATTGGATAGTTACCTGATTAAACAGGCAGTTCTAAAGTTCAATGTTTTCAACATCAGATAGATTAATTTAGTCACAGGCTGAGTCCATGCATCCCTGATTATAAGTTATTGAACCCCTTTTGTAAACAGCCTCTTTTCCATTCAATAAAAATATGTCTTGAGCATCATTTTATACATTCCCTCAAATTCTGCCTTACATCTGATATTAAGCATCTTTAGAGATCTGAGCATCTTTGAACATGTGTTTTTAGGACAAAAGGTTGACATTTGGGGAAATACGTTTAATCACTTCCTCCCTGAACGTTGGATGTGAAGATCAATACGACTCTCATGTCTGTGCAATAATTACAGAGATGGAGGTTTTAAGCTTAGTTTAGCACAGACTGAAGGGAGGGGTTAGTGGAGTTTGCCTTTCTTATGTGCAGATTAACAAACAGGATGCAACATGTTTGCTTTCAGGATGCTGCTAGGTGCAATTTATTTTTAACTTTGGACAATCCCACAGCTGTCACCACAATTAAAATGTAAATGCTGATAAATATTGATTGGTGCACAAAAGTCCCAACTGAGCCTTCCCCACTTCAAACTAGTGAAAAGACCACGGAGAGGAAAAAAAAAACTAAATATTTAGGTAATTAATGTGAATTAACCAATACTCTTCCAATTATAGCAGAAGCACTGCGTTCATGGAGACCCTTACTCACACTGAGGAGCTGTTCAATAAAAAAGTGTGTTCAGGGTCTTGAAGAAGTTCATTCATTAGTTACTCATTACAGTTTTCTGTACAAATCCATTGACCATGAATGATTGGATTGAATATCTCCATTTGCTACTGTTTCCAGGGTCTTTTAATGTGAACCTGCGCCCACCTGATGTCCTCTTCAAAGTGATCTTCTGGCTGGGCTACTTCAACAGCTGTCTGAACCCCATCATCTACCCCTGCTACAACCGCGAGTTCAAGCTGGCCTTCATCCGCATTCTTAAGTGCCAGTGTCATCAGCGTAAACGTCCTGGCTGGAGGGCGTACAACTACCGTTCCTCCAACATCAGCTCCTCTGGAAACTCACGCAAAGGCTCAGCGGATCACAACTCCAGTTGCTTGAATGGCAGCCAGCGTACCCTGCCCTCCTCACCCAGTCCAAGCCCCAGCTACCTGAGCAAGGGCCTCCCACCCTGCCCCGAAGGGGAAACATTATACATCTGGGGGGCCACCACCCCGACTCCTTCCACACCCAATCTGCTGCCCGGCAGCCCTGCAGACTTCCAGCAGGGAGCCTTGAGAGGGGAGGTGAGAGGAGGGAAAGCAGGTGAGGAGACGACTGGGGGTGTTTTCTCTTTCTCCTTCGGGAAAAATCGAGACAAGGGAGGGCTCAACAAAGACAGCATCGTGCCTGATGGTAAGGTGTGACTCACTGAGACGTGACTCATTCATTCCTTGTGGATTAGGATTTAACAGATTTGCTGCGTTCACTGTACAAGAGCCCATGATCACCCATCAGTCAGTGGATTGTCAGTGTTATTAGTGGTCAATGTAAGCTGAAGATATTGAGTATTGACTATGCTGCTGTATCAGAGATATTTTGTCTATGTTTTTGTAGCCGTGGTCCACAACGGCGTAGAAGGGTTCTTTCAATGGACAGTAACGAGTTCAAGACAAAACCACTGATCACTGCCTTCTCTGGGACTGGAACATAAGTGCATGCATCTTGACGAAACAAAAGAATAATTTAAAGGAAAAGGAACCTCACCCGACACAATCTTCCCTTCAAAAAAATCTGCCTTGTAAAAAAAGACTGAACATGACAAAGAACCTGACTCGTGTAAAATGTGTGATAAGACAAACAACCACCTTTCTGTTGCAGTCACTTGACATCTTCATAGTATGTTGTGGAATGTAAGTATAACCTGGTTTATCTGCTGTGCGCACAATCATCAGATATCTTCTTGTTTGTATGTTTGATGTTCGAAAAGTTCTGAATATCAATATTAGAAAATGTGATTGATTGATACATGAATAAACATAGAATGTTGCTCAAATGCTGCTTGGAGACAAGCTCTCTCTGTTGATGGATGTAAAAAAAAAAAAAAAAGAACTTCTGATTTTGTTTGTTCTGAGTTGCGGTGTGACAGTTTTGAGTGTCTGAGCTAAAAGAGCAAACATTAGACTGAGTGTTTCCAATGAGAAGAGATAAATGTGTGTTTATTGCTTATATAGACCACTCTCCGACCTGTGATCACAGCTCAGCCATGACACGTCTAACTATATACCCACCTGTCCCCTTACCTCATGGCCCACTGACTCCTGGTACATGCCAGTTAATCATTTACTCCTGATGGGCTTTGTTTTGTCAGTGGATCAATAATGGGCATATGCACACACACAAACACACACACCGAGACAGTCTGGTATACATCACAGGACACGCAGCTCCATATGTTGAAGGAACAGAGACAGGTTTAGATCAGCCAGTAAGACATGATCGACACTGAATGGAAAGGCATCCACATGGATTTATTTCGAGTGGCTGATGGCTCGTGTCTTGCCTCATCATGATTTCCACAGCAGGAACTAACACCTCAGATAACCACACCCTGACTAACCCTCCTGCTTTATTCCATAGCACCGCTGTTAAAGTCACTGTGCTGTGCCTGCTCCTACCCGTCCCCGTCCTGGCCATCACGGGAAATCTCCTCATCATGGCCGCGGTGGCACGTTTCCAAAGCCTCCGGACGCTCGCCAATGCTTTCATGGTTTCCCTGGCAGTGGCAGACCTCCTGGTTGCTGTGCTGGTGATGCCTTTCAGTCTGGTGCGTTCCATCGACAGATGGCACTTTGGGCAATGCTTCTGCCGAGTACACTTCCTGCTCGATGTCACCTTCTGTACGTCCTCCATTTTTAATCTCAACTGCGTGGCACTGGACCGATACATAGCAGTGTGCGACCCGCTGCACTACCATGCTCGGATGTCTCCCAGACGTGTGACCATGCTGCTGCTGCTCTGCTGGATTCTGCCTCTGGTCTTCTCCACTCTCTGCGTCTCCCTCGGCATGAACACCCAGTTTCTTCCTCAGCGCTGTCCGGCCATGTTTCAAGTTCCTTACGCCT
This sequence comes from Sparus aurata, assembly GCF_900880675.1. Classification (NCBI taxonomy): domain Eukaryota; kingdom Metazoa; phylum Chordata; class Actinopteri; order Spariformes; family Sparidae; genus Sparus; species Sparus aurata. Next base: position 22,597,693 of record NC_044204.1, on the reverse strand, counting down.
TTGCAACCTCAGCTATCTCCTTCTTCATTCCCATGTGTTTCATGCTGTTTGCCTATGGGAAAATCTTCATGGCCGCCCGGAGACAAGCGAGGTGGATCCACGCAATCGATCAACAGATGAACCAGAGTCCGATGAGGACTGACCCCAGCAGACGAGTCCAGACTCACGTTGAAAGCCATTCCCTGAAGAAGGAACAAAAGGCAGTGAAGACACTGGGTCTGATCATTGGGGTCTTCCTGCTCTGCTGGCTTCCTTTCTTTTGCCTGAACATGGCCCGTCCTCTGAAGGGCTACAGCATCAGCCCCCTGGTCCTGGAGGCCTTCATGTGGCTCGGATATGCTAACTCCTCTCTGAACCCTTTTCTCTACGCCTTGTTCAACAAGAACTACCGTCATGCATTTGCAGCCATGTTAAACTGTGGACCTTTGGGAAGGCAGTTAAGAGCAGGTTTGGATTCATCACCGTTCAGTAGACAAGCACATACTGTTGTTACCTTGGAGACCATTTCAAGATGATCATAGGCAATCAGCTTGATAATGTTTGCCAATTCCTCGTTGGCAGGGAGGGTTTTTTGTTCCATTTCACCTTAAACAATCACTGAAGAGAGGTGGACTAATGATGTAGCAGAAGCTGATATATGGTGACTTTAGTGTGAGCCAAATTCAAAATCACTGGATCCTTTATTTCCCCACTGCAGTGTTTTTCGTTATTGAATACTTTGAAGAAAAAACATCCGACAATCTATATAAGATGTTAATAAGAGCTTAAGATAGATCTATGACAGTCAAAGCAATCATAAAATGTTTTGTCTTCACTGACGAGATGAGACGGGAATAAAATGCCAGTCATCGGACATTCAAAGACGCATGTACCCCCCAATTGTGCGTCGAGTCAGTCCGTCAAAATCTAAACAATGCATCCCTCTCACTGGCGTGTTGTGCACAGACTTCCACACTCCCTCGGGGTTGTTGTCCCAAACCAACAGCGAGTTAGTGACAACATGGTGGCTTCAACACAAAAAGGGTTTGGTATTTATAATTTGGCATAAATGTTAACACAATGAAAAGTAAGCTGATCTTTATGTGCAAAATCATCTCCAGTCTTGCCACTTACGTACAGAAGCAGATTAGCTAGACTAATATAACTGAATTATTGTAATGTAATGTTCTTCTTGGTGTCAAACACTGCACATATTCTTGTCATGGAAACCGATCGAGTAGTAATGACGTGGTAGTTATTAGTAGTTCAGGCCACTTTAATTTCCCCCTGTGTCCTGGACAACATACATAGTAATAACAAAATGTACCAATTTGACGCCGATGAATAAATCCATCTTTGTGAGCAAGTGTTCTGGCAACTTATTCATGCTGAAAAAAAACATTAGTCATCTAAAAGCACTGCCACCTACCACTTCATTTTAATTTTTTAATTTTATCTTAAAGGCTCGGGTCACACAAGAGAGGCAAATACCAGAATGTAAATTATTGACTGTCAATGACTCCGACATTCTTCCACACCTGGTAAAGACAACAGTCCATCAGTGGACAGTTTTTAAATCTCTACAAACAGAAATTTCACCCTCATTTGAAAGAATTGTTGAGCAAGTCCACTGAGTTTAGGAGGAACACCACATTTAACACGTCTTTCTTTGTGTGTTTGTTTCTATTTTAGCAAATGTATTTGTGTTCATAATTTCCCATTAACTCATGTACAGTATGTTTTGAATATAATGATGATACCAGAGGCAGATGACCACTGACAAGTTTTATAAAAAAATATTTTGATGTAATTATTACATTATTATTATTACAAATTGTAATTCAAGTAAAATGTTAGGAGTGGCTGTAGTTATATTATAGGTCGACTCGGTTGACTTTATCTTGCAAATCTATTTTCCAAACAACAAAAACAAATCAGTTCTTAATCAGTTCTTTTTGTTTATTCATACAACTAGCCGATAAAGAGCAGCATCGTCATTAATTTGGTGACGCCTGTGACATAATTTTATCCTTTGTGAACACAAAAATACTGATTATTGCATCTTTAATCAAGTGCTTTGAGCCATTTAACATAACAAAAAAAATGTTAATCATGTAGGTCACCTGATGTTGGCTCTCGGTGCATAATAAATTGGGAGTGTCTTGATTTTCTCCTGTCCACAATGCATAAGCAGCAGGGACAAGTGTGGATTTCAATCTGCAGGAACAACACAATACAGAATCACTGCTGTCAGCTTATTGTTTAAAATCATATTTCTCCATGCAAAAGAAGTCAAATATTTAATATCAAGCAACAAGATAATAAAGGTCCCACTACAGTACTTTGTCAAAAGACTAAAGTAAAAAATGTAACTCTCTGCTAAGGTCTCTGCTTTGGAGGTGAGTGAACACCTTCCTGCTGGCTTTGTGTCTTTCCCTCTTCACTGCGTCAGTAAGTTAGTGTTTTTAAAGGATGGTGTCTTGAATTATGCGTGCCCGGGCAGACAGGGCACGCATAATTCAAGACACCATCCTTTAAAAAGTAATCCAGCAGCTGATTCATAACTTCACCGAAGACTCTCCACAAGTTCAGGCCTCACTCTGGCAAGCTCATCATCAAGAGGAATAAAGAGAAAAAAAATGCCATTGCCAAGGAGGTTAATAGTTTATTATCATTTAAAATTCGATTTTAGATTAGCAGCAACATTTTTCAACTGAAATAACTAACTAGGCTGGATACTACTACATATCAGTGGAAAACATTTGGCTAAAAATGGTAAAATATGTCAGAGGCACAACATGCAGTTCAAAATTAAAACAATCTAATCCTTGCTGTGCCCGGCAAGTCACGGCTAATGTAGCCTTGAGCTACTGGCTTTGAGCAAAGACCAGGAGCGGCTTAGGAGTGGTGAACTCTTGTCTTTCTTACTCTGCACCCTGAGATTTTTTTACCTTTCAAACTTTAATCCAAATAAATGGATTTTGGAGACTTGAATTTTGCATAGAGTCCTTCGCTATCTTAATTTTCTTGGAACCAGAAGTGACCATATTTGAACGAGAGAGCCTGTAACTGGGGAGAATGTCCTGGCTGGATCTGACTGAGAACTCGTGGATAAACCATGGTAGCAATTTATCACAGGTGGCCTCGCCCTAAAGCTTACCTCTGCTTGATGGTAAATCAAGTGAGGAGTGGGGCCATTTTCTATCAAGTTTACATACAATCAGACTTGTTGTTCTACCCTGCTGGCCATTAGAAAGAATTCAGAATTAAGGCACATCTGGTGGCTTCACTTTTCAGACCTGGAAGCTCCGTCCATATTTTATTAAGTCACTGCACAAACTCAAACCGATGCTTACTCAAGTGACATCACTTGAGGACTTTGTGTAGCTTCCTTTAGAGCCACGAAGGGCTTTATACAACTTGTTCACATGAAATGTAGTAATCCCCAAGAGCTGAAAAGAGATTTTGATGGATGTATTAACTTCATGAAATTGATATTTGTAGCAAATTTGAATGATCAGTGTCAAGGGTTCTGTGAAGAATACTATAGGCTATTACAAAGTATTAATGTTATTGTTGTTAACCCATTCAATTTTGTTTATACTAGTCATACCAACCATGCCGTACGAGGACGATTGATTGGTTTGTAATCTATATGTGATCTGCAGCAGATGTGATGACACTTCAAACAGCTGTACTTCTTCTAAACATCATCATGTACAGTGTCTCACAGTGCATCATCTGAACATCACCAGAATTTTCATAGTCGCCTGAAATCAAATGCAGAAAATAAAATATGGAAATTTGTTTCAGTTAATGGTTTTATGTTTTGCATTCAGACTCAAGACACTAACGAGTCATTTTAGCGGAATAAGGCTCGTACACAGCTCGTAATACTGATTTGGCATAAAGGTTTCATATACAATACATATATCTTTTTAGTCTTATTGTATTGCACTGAGTATTTTTTTCTTAATGACATTTTGGATGTTTCACTATTTTCTGGTGTGTTATAGACGAAACAGTAATAAAAAAAAAATATTTTAAAAAATAATCAGAAGAATAACCAATGATGAAAAAACTCAATGCTTTCCTCTCTCTGCAAGACTGGCAGACACTGGAAGCTGATTGCTCAACTACATACCATAACAGTAACTCACGTTCATTGTATACAGGCTCCTGCAAATTATTCTAGGTCAGTTGTTTCTAACACGTCTTCATGCAGTTCTTGACAAGAAACATTAAATGTCTAAAAAGTGTCCACTTCAATTAAAAAACGTTACTCTTCTTTAAAGTTCTTAAAAAAAGAACGTCCTCAGCCAAAAAATGATTCCATAATGGTGAAAAGACCTACAGGACTGCTATTTAGAGGATGTTGGTAAGATTTCATGTTCCACTGTTTTCAGTGTACCATGCAAGCTTGAACTTGTAAAGTGTGGAAAAAACTGACACTGACAGGAGCAGATAAGCTCTTGGGATTTCTGCCAAGTTACATCAGTGTGGCAGAAAACAATGTGACAGTTTGTCTAGGAGAAATGACGACAGACATTTCTCACATACATGTGGGGCTGACACAGAGGAAAAGGAAGAGGTGGATATGAGCAGTGATATTGAAATGACCTGAGAGAGTTTCTGCAGAAGGCCACTCCTCTTCTTTTTTTTTGTATTCGTCTCATAAACTCCTTCCTCATTTCGTCTCTCCTCTTTCACCATCATGGCTTTCACTGGGAAGTATGAGCTGGAGAGTCAAGAGAACTATGAGGAGTTTCTGGGAGTAATCGGTAAACATTTTTTTTTTCTCATTGATACAAAGCCATAAATGGATTCATGTGACTTGTCATGCGTTTTTAACTTTGTGGAATTTGGTGTCACAGGGCTGCTGCAGGCCAAGACGGACGACAAAGTGATAACAGAGTTGGTTCAAGATGGGAACAACTTCACCTGGAAGCAAAGCATTCCCGGCAAGACCTGGTCCAATAATTTCAGCGTCGGTCAGGAATGTGAGCTGGCGACAATGACAGGCGCCAAATTCAAGGTGAGTTAATAACGGGCACAGAGAAACTGATTGTTCAACAGCAAACCTGTCAAAACTTGTCTTAAAGCTGCTGTGCAGTCGAGCTCATCGGACATTTCCCTCTGTAACCTGCAGGCTCTTGTCACTATGGAAGGCAGCAAGATTATAATACCATTCCCCCAGTATCACCTCACAGCAGAGATCATCGACGACAAGCTAGTCATGGTGAGAGAAGCAACCAGTTCACATCTGCTCAAGCAGTTCAACTCTCAACACATTTTGCTATCAAAATATCTTCAATGGCCTTGACAGAAATTGCAGTGTGTTGGATTGTCACCTAAAATCATCTGTTTCTTTTCCATCATGTGTGTTTTAAGAATTGCACAACTCCAGGAGAGAAGGGTGTGACTTTCAAAAGAGTAAGCAAGAGGATCTAATGCTGCGTGACTCAACATGCTTCAACGAAAGAGGAAAGTGTCCGTGGGAGGTAAAACACACAGTGAAAATGCTTACTCCAACTCCAACGACTGAAGCCAGAGGAGCAAAGTCACCGTCTGTAGTGAGGAGCGAGTGCAACATCTCTTGTCTTCACAGGACTGCATTTTGTTGTTTTACCTACAGATAGAAGCGGTGAAAGTATTTACAGTATTTCAACAAGGATGAAACAACTTGTCTGTACCAGAGTCCATGTTTGATCCAATAAAAAAATGTGCCTGTCGTGCCAAGCGATAATGGGACTTTCTTTCACTTGACTTTACACCAGTGATGTGTTAAATATCTCAATGCAAAGACAAACTACCATTCCACAACAGGTCAGCACGGACATGTTCAAGGACCAATGGATCATGTATGGCATTAGAGTTTTCTTGACACATTCAAATCCAAAGGGGTAACAACAACAAACAGAACAGCACAAACACAACCAACTCATTTGTAGGGCATTTTGGACTTCATTGCTACTATTCGAAGCACTGTACAACACATGCCACATTCACCCATTCACAAACACGCATTCATCAGTGATCACTGATGGCAGAGGCTGCTGTACAAGCAGCAGGTCGGCGATGACGCACTGCTTTTTTATCCAAAGCACGAGACAATATTTCAGTGCTTAGCCAATCACACAACGATGGAACAGCTATCAGCAAATTGGGGCTGAGTATGTTTAGAAGATGTTGACGAGCTTGGTGAGATGGCGAGTTATGTTAGAAAGAAGGCGTCACCCCAGTTAGCAAAATGTTAAAAAGTTGCTTCTTTTATATTTTGTATCTTTGGTCTGTGCCTAGTTCTGGAGAATAAATTCAAACTCAGAATTTTGATATTTACAATATCAATGAGGTAACAATACAAACTCATGAATATGTATTTTTCCATAACTGAATAAAGAAGCTGTTCTCAGGGGAAAATAAAGTCCCCAGAATACTGTTTGAAGCTAGACAGGTGGCAGGGTCCGCCAAATATAAACAAAGTAAACAGGATGAAATTATCTTGTCCTTTAAGGTCGGTTTGTATAATCCGTTTATTAACCCTATGATCCTGATGAAGCGTTCTCACAGCTGATCTGCATTAACTGGAGCATTATGGAAATTGTAATATGGATGCAATTCTTTTGATAAAGATCAAATGTTTGACAAAGCAGCATTATAATGAAGCACTGGAGCTCTGCAGAGATGCGCCGACCTACAAATCTTATTCTGCAGTTGTAAGAAAATGTTTGTGTGGTTCAGAACCCAACACATTTGTTACATCATCAGGATTTTTTATTTATTTATCTATTTTTCAGTAAAAAAGAAAAAATGATCATTCTAACTTATTGTGAATCACATCGTTGTAATAATATCTGTAAGAATAATGACAGTTTGATAAACATAGCTCAGAGATACTGTAAGATCTAAACCTGACAAAGTATACTTGTGGAATACACTCAACCTGTTTGGGGGCATAGAGGCAGAATATCACACAATACATTAAACATTACAATATTTATTTATCTTTTATAGTTCAGTCCATTATTTCAAACAGTTTTGATAAAGTTGGTTTTGTTCGTTTGATTTGTTTTTGTTGTATTTATCGTGTTTAATCGTTACATGAACCCGGCTGACGTCCCTCTCTAAGTCTGTTGACTCTCTGGTCTCATCATTTCTCTCATTTTGTTTTGTTGCCTTCTTCTTATGGCTGTCTTGATCTTTAAAATCCAGATACACCCAATGAGAGCAGATATCTGCAGGGGATGTCAGCTTTAAGGAAAGAGGAACGGCTGCAGGCACTGCAGCTGAGCAGGGCCGGGCCTCGGCTCAGCCCAGGTGGTGGAATAGAGTTAAACAGATCATGTTAATAGATGTTCGACTATTGTGATCTGCGCCTTCGGAGATTCTGATGTCATGAAGAAAATATCATGAACACCTGTGCAATGCAAATGCTCAAGATGCAAGAAAAACTACATTTATTGAGAGCGTGTCACACTGAACTGAACACATTGCAGTTGTCTGTGAAGTGTTTGACATTTGAGGATTGATTTCAAATGCATATCCTGGTTCAAGACCTCTTGATGACCATGTTTGTTCGTTCTGAGAAACCCACAATCAGGCAAACGTAACCAAAATAGTTCATTAGTAAAATGTTGTTTCAGGAAGAGAGGATTTTTTTTTCCTCTCCTTTTTCATTGATTTGAAATCAGCCACATAAAATGATAAAGTGAGAACATTTATGTTGCTGCTCGTCTTTCTGTACAATTTTTTACAACTAGCAGAGTTCACCCTGGTTTCACTTACGCTTCAAAATATGTCTTTTAAATAAAAACCCAAAACAGCTCTGGCTTCAAATCATGGACACAGTACCATTTTTAAATGCATTAAATCAAAAAACACTCTTCTCCCATTACCTGATTCACTTAGACCAACTATTTTACCTCATCAATGAAACCCTCTGCTTACACATTACCCTGAAATTAAGGGTTAGAGTCTCAAACAGCTATAGTCACGAATCTTTTGAGTACTATCCATACTAATGTTGTGCATGCACTTACCCAGCTCCTGGAGAATAGAGGCACAACAAACTGCACGTTTCCATTCTCACCACTAAGGGGCGCCACCGTACCTCATTAAATCTACACAGTCTTTGCTCCTCAAACCCTTGGTCATCTATTTCAATGCATTAAATGGCCTTTTGGGTTAATAAGAATTACTTATACCTCTGAGCTGCCAGATTCTTCATACAAACCTTCAGCTTATATTAGTTCATCAGAGCTCTTATTAATAGAGGAGTGCTGTTGCATGATGGCAGATAAATGAGAAGAGGTCTTTTCTTTATCTGTGTTCCTGTAGAAACACCAACACAATCGCTCCCTCTGTCACAGACTTGTCTGGTTGACATCCAGCCGCTGCTCCTGGACATTTGACATGCCGTGTTTCACCATGTCGAAGAGAAAAAAGGAAAAACTTGTTCATCAAAGAATCCGTTTGCTTCTGCAGCCCCCCAAAAATCCCGCTCATAGTGACACATCACAAGGTTCCTGTCATGGAGTTTTTAACAAGTGTGACATCACACATAACTGGGAGGTATGGCTGCTTTTTGGTCATGCATTCCTATGAGTGATCAAACTGTTTAAATACAGGGGCCTGTTTTCACTTACTGACTCTTGAATCACAGAATGTAACTGAGATTGTTAAAAGAGCGTCACTTAAACAACAGCAAGGCATTTAAAACACATGATCCTTCAAATGGTTTGGTGATGGCTGTTTTTCTTAAGGACTTCAACCCAACTTAAAGAGTAAGTGTCCTTTTTATCATTGATGCTGCCACCAAACAGGCACTGCTTTACATCTTCCACATGTCCAAAGTTACAGGAGGACAGAGTCTGCACAAGATCAGCTCTGCAGCACAAAACTTGTATATTCTTAAATACCTTTTAAATGAAATATTACGTGCACCATGGAAAGGTATCACCACCACTAGATCCAGAGGTTTACCTGGTGAGTACAAGACAGATTTATTCTAATATACATCAGATTACTGTAGTATGTAAAGTTTTAATACTGGATGAAGCAACACGAGACATTTTGAATCAAGTAGATGTTACAAAATAAAGTCGCATGGCTGGACGAACCTGCCAGAGAGCCCCCGAGCATAATGAGCAGCCAGGCCCCTTTAGAAAAATCAATTAAAGGAGATAGTTCATCTCCAAATCAAAAATATCAAATGTTTCCTCTTCCTCATGCTGATATTTATCTATCTATATTGTTTTGGTCTGAGTTGCTGAGTTTTGGAGATATTGGCACAAGAGACATCTGCCCTCTCGCGAATTGGCAGCTCGAGGAGCTCAAAGCGGCCAAAAAATTAAACAGCGCTGTCTCCTACCAGAAATCATGACCCCAGTCACTCCATGGATAATCCACAGACCTTGTTTTGAGCAGTTTCTGATGGCATCATCCTCAGCTCGACGCTTGTTGGCTCACATAGCTAGTCGATCTTACGTTTTTCCTTTAGCGGGTGTAGTTAAGAAGAAAGAAAATAGTTCCTGCGCGATACTGTTCACAACATGGATGTGGATTATCTTGAGTAACGTGGATCATCATATCTGGGAAGAGACATTGCTGTTGAGTTTTTTAAATGTAGTTTGTTTGGGGGGGTTCTTTGGCACTTTGAGAACAACACGCCGAGAGCCATCTAGTTTCTACAACATTCGAGAAAAGGCAAACGTCTCTATGGCCGATATCTCCCAAACCTGGCAACTCACAGTCAAACTATCCAGATGGATAAATAGCACTACAGGAAAGAGGGGAAATGTGCGTCATCCTACTTTGTGTTAAACTATTAATTGTATTTTCAAAAACTGAGTCTTCATTAGACTACAATAACCTTTATTCTGCCCATGTGTTGAATTTGCTCTGCTACGTGCAGCCTGCCATGATCCCTTCAATTCTGCTTATTAAATGCCGTATTGTAGGTTTAAAGCACACATGTACTAAGATACCCACCACAGACATACGGTGAGCAGCCCTTCCCGCACCCCCGACCATCCCTTCAAATTCTTCCTCGAGGGCACAGAGAGAGAAGCCAGCAGCCTGTTTCTTTTGCCCGTCGTACAAAAGCTTACAGGAGGCTGCGAGAATGATCCATTATCAGACTGACAGCTTCGAGCACTCCCCCTGTTTCCACCCCCTCCACCCCTCTTTACAGCTGGGCCACTTAACTCTGGGGATCTTGAAAAAAATCCCCTCAATCTTAACATCAATACACACCTTTTATTTATTTTCTATTTTTTTAAGCAAATGCTAAAAAACAGACAAGTCATGTAAACAGTCTGCACGAGAGCACTGCCAGATACTGACTGCTCTTTAATCTGCATGCCAAGTTAATTACGTTCTGATCAGGCTTATGTGGAGGATGTAGCTTCTTTGTTGTTTTTAGCCTTTTCTTATCCAATTTAATGCTAATCAAAGATGTGTGAGCTGGTATGATTGGGCATTTGCACATGTGCCACATTTCTGACTCAGTAGAAAACTACCAAACAGTTCCTCAGTTTCATGGTAAATAAATATTCTGCTGTTTGAGAGAACAGAGCTGAGATTTAAAACTTCCACAGTCAACTGTACTGTGTCAGATGCGAGGAAGGCGGCCAATTTGCAAGCATTGTATAGGAGCATAATGTCTTATGTGTGTGAGAGAGCCCCGGCACTGAATAGATTTCTATATATCAAAATGTTGTCAAACACAGAGCGCTGTGATCGAGCCGAGGAGGCGGAGTGAAGACGCAGATGAGAGACAGAACTTGTGTCTCAGATGCCGAATAATAACTTTGTCTGTGGTTAGAGAAGTAGTCCTGCTCATTGATTCATTATTCCACCCCTGGGTCTGAGTGTGGGAATGACAGATTACATGCTTTCCAGTTGTGTCTTCAAATACAAACTTAAGTAAAAGTAGCAACAACACAGAATAAGAACGTAACTCTGTGGTACAAAGAGTCGCCAGTGCCTACATGTGCTTGTTTTGTCATTTTTTGGAATATCTTGAAGTGCTTCATATCTCAAGTATTAAAATAATGTCACACATTAAAATGATTTTTTTTTTTATCAAATTTTCTTAATTAAAGAAAAACACAAAAGATGTTGATTGAAGATTTGTAGAAATGAAATGTAGAAACATGGACTTAACATTTCTTAACACCCACTTACTCGAACTGTGTAGTAGGGTCAAAGTGTCGACTACTAGTCTGGCATTGAATAGTACTTACTTCTATTTTGCAGTTCTTACATTACAAATCAAAATATCAGCTAAAGAGTCATTATACCACATAAGAATATAGGACATTTTAAAAAAGGTTAATTTCAGAGTCTATTGATGGATTTTTATTATTTATTTGAAACATATTTTTGTATTTAGTGTAGGTGGAACTCAGTTTAGCAATCTTGAATGCTGTTGGGCAATTGGTGCAGCTTATCTTTTACACTCCTTGTATGTTTTTATACACTTATGTGTAAAAATTTACTTTAAGTATTTAATTATGTAAACATTTTTTGTTATAACAATGTAGAACATTATACAGTTCAATGTAAAGGGTCACATGTAGTGGAAAGCTTTTCTTTCATGTCGACTAAATGTGCATCCCAGAAATATTTACTTGATGAATATCTTTCCTCAACAGATTAAACAAGCTGTCCTCAGACTGGCTATGATCCCAGAACACTGCTTGAAGCTAGAAATATGCAGTAAGGTAAAATGGCATGAGACTGTAGTTTGTTTAAATACAGTCAAGAAACTCAATAACGTTTTTCTCTTCCAATTAAAATTTCTTCCCCAAAACCACAGAGTACCTTTACCCAGTTTTAAATGCTTTAATTAACAACTGAATAAACGCACAAGGTTTCTGTAAACTGTAAATCTCAATTATTCCTGTTTTATCAAATCAAGTTTAATCTATTCACGTTGACTCGACATAATAGAAAAATGTTGCATTAATAGCAACTTCTTACATTGAACGTCTGATAAAATTTGATTGATACAAATTGTTATGAGAACACTGGAAGTAAAAGTCTTGGGCACGATCATTTGTGTGTATGTAAAATAAATCTGCAGAGTAACTCCCAACTGTAGCTGTTGGAAAATGTGTGCTCTCTGATAAGATGTATAAAGCAGAGCAGGAAAGGAAATACTCAACTTACTGCAGGCAAAAATCCAATAAAACTGTATTTAAGTAAAGTCCTTCAGCAAGTGTAGTTGGTGTCCACCACTGGCTTTATTTTGGTGCTTCTCCACTGTTTTAATGAATAATGTGTTGCGCTGACAGCATGTGGTCACAGCTGGAGGACTGTGTGTGGGCTTCACACTGGAGCTGCTGCATTGACTTCCTACCGATACAGGCAGTGGTTCCCTTAAAGCTGCAGGCAGGCACTACTTCTGTCATGCCTCCTGTGAAGAAACACAGCCCTCAGAAACTCAGTTCATGTGTGTGTTTATTTTTACCATGGCACATTATGATAAAAGAATCCCTTCTATCAGTCAGTGTCACATAAACCAAGACTACAAATTGGTACAAAATAATAGAAAAATATAAATTGGAAGTTTGTGGTGTCGTTTCATCACTATCACAAAAAGTGTAGTTTGGTGAGTGACATCAGCGCCTTTCACGAGGGAAAAATGCAGGTTAAATCTCAGCCAACAGCTAAAAGACAAAATCATTCAGTAATATCTATCACTCGAAGGAGGTGGCTGCAATATGCAACATATTCATTGTGTTCAGAGCCCACTGCTCTCTAGAGGAGATCAAGCTACAGCAAGTCAAATCACACAATAATCAAAAATAAGTTACAAAAGATGAACCAGTGGTGTACACGAGACAGTGATGGCTGTGGTCAGTTTCAACAGAAAAAACAACATATTGCACCATTGACGCCTCAGTGAGAAGTTGCTCATGAATTACGAGGAAAAGTTGAACTCTAGAAATAAAATAAAAAAGGAGTCTAGTTCACACCAACAGCATTCATCAGAACCACAAATGGCTTTAACTAAAATACACTGAATGGGAATGTAATAAAAACACAACAAAATTGTAAATAAAGTTCAAACAAAAGGCATAGTATCTGAGTTCATATCACTGAGAAGCACAATGACGCACCCTGCTCAGTGGTGGGAAAACAAACATGGATTGGTGATTCATGACTGTAATAGTCTGAGAGTTGCAGTTTCACAAGGCTTCATGTAGTGTTATCCGAGAAATGCACACGTCTTACTGAGAATCTAAGGTTCACAGCTCAAGCATGGCAACTGCTGAGAACTTGGCCCAACATGATTAAATGTCCAAAGTCCACAGCAGAACAGTTTGAAGCATCAAGTCAGAACTTAATTGCACACAAATCCAGATCCAGGTGAGAAATGGCAACCAAGTCCAGCTTACTGAGGGGCTAGTTTCAGTTCAGTCATCTCAGAAGTTGGGGTCCACAGTACAGTTACATGATTAGTAGATTAATCAATTTGGGGACGCATAGAAAAATCATCTTTTTCTTTCTTTTCTTTTTTTTAAAATCAAAAATGCCCCAAATTCTCTGGTTCCAGCTTATCAAATGTTGCTTTTCTTTGTTATAAATGCTTAATAATTGAGTATCTTTGGGTTTTGGACTGCTGGTAATGTAAAGCAAACTATTCAAACATATGACCATGAGCTGTGGGAATCTATAAACAGACATTTTTCACAATTTCGCTGTCAATTTTAAGTTTCTATAAAAAGGATTATTTGGGGAAAATAATTGCTGCAGCCCTATTTTAGCCACAGATGAGTACAGACAACATCCCACAATCCAGTCATTTAAAGGTCTAGTATATAGGATTTAAGGGGATATATTGACAGATGGAATATAATGTTCATAATTGTGTTGCCATTAGTATTTAATCACCTGAAAATAATGTTAAATAATGTTACCTTGGAATGAGCATACCACTGGAGCCTTTCATGCTCACAGTATGTGAGGGTGAGACAAGGTGACTGCAATCTGCTCCCTCATGGCTAGATGCCACTAAATTATATAGACCGGACCTTTAAAGTATCACCAAGGTAACTAGTGGGCAACATTTGCGACCAACACTGGGAATCTGGACGTGTTTATAGTTAAACAGGAAGTGGAAGATTGGGCATTGCAGCTTTAGAAATCTTGGAAGCAATTACTGCCGACTGGCTACAGATGTTTGTGTGTGAGACCAGTGACCACGAGGTTGTTCCACTACGATGCAAACCAACTGTTTCATGCATTCAGTTACTGACTTGTAAGCAGAGTACGGTCCAGTGATGAAAAAGGGGAATATTCCAGCCCCTGAGACGCTGCATTAGCATCCACTTTAAAGCATAAAAGCACAGAATAATGAGAAGGCTGCTAGTTTCAGCCTTGAAACCTGAGCCTGAACAGTTTCTATAATCAGGTACAAAAAAACTATAATTAGTAAATGATGTGTTTCTAAGCTGGTATAAAAAGCTACACTACATCAAACAAATCAAATCAAATCAAGCTCAAGAAAAAAAAAAGGAGTCATCATAAATAAAAGCTATGGCATGTTTCAATGGCATCATATTCAAGTAATCTTGTTCAAGTCCCTGATACTTAGTGGTTCATGTAAACATTTGAGTCATTAACACAGACACAGAACCAACATTTCGTAAGAAGGCAGCAGCAATTCATATGTACAATACAAAACCAACATCCACGTCTCCTTCACCGTGCTGGTCCAGTCACATCATTTTGTGTTAAAATCTTTGAGTGGTGCCGGAGACTGAAATTAAAACTTTAGTACGACAAAGCCTGCAGCTGCCAGCCAGGTGTGTGACGGCTCTGCCATGAGGCTCGACTTTGGAGATGGGAGAGAAGAGAAGAGATGACGAGAACAAAGGGGTGAAAAAAAAACTAAACACAGCAGGCTTGTTCGGACTGCAGACTTCACCTGCTGTGCTCAAAACAGTGAATTCTTCGTCCCCTCTGAGGGCTGACGTGGTGAGGAATTCCCAGAGGAGCCCTTCATTTCCAACAGAGAATACAGAAGTTAGATCAATCTTCGCAGACTTTCAGGAAACGCAACCAAAAACTGACCTACCACAGCCTCTGTGCTGCCTGCCAAGTCAGCGACGAGCATCTACAGCTTCTTCTAGCTCCCTCAAAATGTTGGCTCACGAAATAATAACCGCCAATTGTTCCTCTCTAAAATGAGTTAAGTTTTTTGGATTACAAATATCTAAAATAAAAAGTTATGTTGAGCAGCAAGATATCCTTATCACAGATACTTTTTGTTCTGTGCACTTCTAAAATTGGCTCAGTTTTCACTCAACTGAGAACAGGCACTGAATGAGGTGGGTGTTAGATCACACTGCTGCTTTCATCTCATTCACAGTGTTGACAGTCTCCTAATAGAGACAGATTTATAAAAACCAGTTCAGAATACACTTCTTGCAATGCCTCAGTTTTTCACACGGTCCGTGGAGCATTTGTCACGTCAGTGTGATGATTTCCACCGGGTCGGTCTTGCCTTTAGACCTCTGCTTTCGTTTGAGGCGTCTCTGTGAAAGGGACGGGGGAGCTGGACAAGCTGATGGTGTTGCGGAGCTGACGGAGAGAGAGAGGAGATCTGTAAAAGGATATTTTGGGGTAGGAATTTGGGACGGAAGCATAGTGCACTCCCGCATGGGCTTGTGTTCCCTCTCCGTCTCCTGGCGTCACCTGTCAAAGCAGCCTGCTGTGAAAGTGTGATGAGCCCCCAGGTAACTCCCGCTGTAGGCCATACTTAGACAGTGACGTGGCTCTCCAGCGAGGGCCATCTGAACAGAAATGGGACCCTGGAGAGGCAGCGCACGAGCCCCAGGTTGGAGACCAGAAGTGAGGCTCGGGTAGGAGGGAAACCCACCCCCGGGAGTCATGGAATGAGCCCCAGTAAGGAGACCCATCCTGTGGCTCTGAAGGAAGTCCTGAGACATGTTCACCACAGGCCCCAAAGCCTGGGAGTCAGCTAGCACTTGCAGCTGGGAGAGGGATGGGGAATGCTGGGAAAGATGTGGAAAGCCATCCGGCTGAAAGAGCAGCTGTGGTGTGGAGGTGGTGGAGGAGGAGGATGAGGCTGGTCTCTGGATGGCTGACATTGGAGAGAGGTGGGAGGTCTGGGGCTGAGACTGTAGAGAGGAGGGTCGGTGAGGAGGGGTGGATTTGGTCTTGTTGGCCTCTTTAACGTCATTGTCATGAGCACTGTGGAAAGGAAAGGGACACATAAATAAAGATTACAACTTAATCCACACTTAAGACAGAGAGCAGAGTGTTGGACTGAAAGCCTCATCTTTTACTCTGCTGCTCACATAAATTCATTAGCATCAGTCTGTACCAAGGCTTTTTACTCCCACACAATTAGTGTGAACATGTGCAAACACAAGACAGATGCACACAAGTAATCACAGTCACCCGCAAGCCAAGAAATGTGTATCTTTATTACAGCTGTGAGGCTATCAGCTAGGATTATCAGATGGACAAGCTCAGTTGGGGGATGCATACAGCATCATAAGCCAGTCACAGGCTTCTTAAAACCAAAACCATGGCAACCATAAATACAGAAAGGCAGGGACCTTGATGCCATCTATCTTAAGATGTTCACTATACTTCAAAAAGGGCTCATCTGATAGCTGGGCTTTCTTCAAGATCTTTTTTCTTTACTTGAGTGTGTGTGAGTGCGTGTGTGTGTTCCTTACAGCAACATGAGTTCAATGCACTGAGTGAGGTGGTCCCAGCTGTAGCCTGTTAGCAGATGCAGCGCAGTCGTCCAGCTTGGGGAAATCTGAAGACAAATTCGAGACGATGCCACACACGCAGAAGCAACCTGGGATGGTCTGAAACTTAGGAAGGCATGATCTAGAAGAACACAGAGAAAGAGTTTCATACATTTATTGATCAAGCTCACACCATGAGCTAAACAAAGTCCAGTAAATCTTCATCCTCTTAAACCACCTTGCAGTGAGACTTCCAGAAAGTAGTGAGTGTATTTGTCCATGAAGGCCTTGGTCTTGGAGAGGGAGGAGAGGGGCCAGCCGTTGTAGAGGTCGCCCTCCTGCACCGAGGCATGGAGGTAGTAGTCAATAAAGTGGGCGGGTGTGGGCATGCACAAATTCCAGCCAAAGGTCTCCAGCAGCAGAAGCTCCATTTTGATCAGATCCTTCTTGTTGAGAACCAAGTTCAGGCTGCACATGAAGCCTAGAGAGTTCAGCTGCTCGAGTTTGGGAACCCGATCCTCCTTCTCCTCAAATTTACCTGGAAAGAAAAGTAATAAGAAATGGTGTTTAATAAATACTCCACAGCCACTTTTGTCATTTTATAAATAAAGACCAACCATACTCGACATTTCTGTGCATCACAAACAGTTAAATTCCAATTATTCACATGAATACCTAATAATGCTTTCTCTGTACACACAGTGTCTACAAGATTAAAATGTGTTATTACAGCATAGAATTTAACATCAAGTCTTTGAATCCTGGATTTGGTTATATTATAGGCTGAAAACCCTCAAGTGTATCAAAGCAGTACTTCTGTTTTTCACCATTATACAAAAACACATCCCACAAAAAGGCAAATCTAACAGAGAAACAATCACATTGGTTGACAAACAGATGCATCTGTAACAGTTTTGACAAACAATTAATCGTTTAGATTTATCAATCAAAAAATGACATACATCCCATTATGGCTGCAACTCACATTTTTTTAATTGTTGATTAATCTGTTGATTATTTTCTAGATTAATGGGTTAGTTGTTAGCTCTTTAAAAATGTAGGAAAATTATGATTTTTTTTAAAAAAATGATGAGCAGTAAATAAACCAGTAATTATTCACATTTAAGAAGCTGTAATCAGAAAATATATTTTTTCGTTCATTCAAAACAAAATTGTTCATTGTGCAAAAGAGGGGTTATTAATTGCATTCTCCGAGTATCACAATGAATATCATCATCTGCAGCCACACGGAAAATGTTTATGGTCAGCCGTAAAGATACTTACTCCAGCTTCCACAAAACCTGACAAGTGTCTGCTAAGCATTAGCAATTAAGCTGACTATTACTGAACATCTGGCTGTAAAGCTGGGCTTCAACACTAATAGGGAAGCGTCACTATAGGCTTACAGAGTATGGGGCACTTACTGTGGATTATATAAGCCTAACACTTTCTATGAAAAAGCCAGTCAGCTTGATCTCTAATATTTCTGTCCCTCTCACTTACTAAAGACCCTTGCAGACATTACAGCAGGGCCATTATGGTGAGCCCCCTCCCCATCCCAAGACATCCTTCTTTCCATGGCAACAGCCCGAGGCCCCCAGGGTCAATGTGACCAATGAAGAGGGGCAATTCTGTCTTTAATCTAAGGGTCCAACAGGCCTCCTCTGCTCAAACTTTAAAGAATGAGGGCGAGGGGGTGTCAGGTTTCCCTCTGGAGCATGTGCTTTAGCTACTCACAGCTTTCAGTAGGAAGATGTGGGGATACACTGAAAACTTACAATGAAACAGAAAGGCAGCCAAAATCATAGCTCGACCAATACTGGAGTTTTGAGGTTGATATCAATATTTGCACATACAATAATGATATGCGGACCAATTTACATGTGTTTTATAAAAAGAATGACTGTTTTTAATAAGGTAACACTTAAAGTTCATGGTTTATCAAAGCAATAGCAGATATATTTGTTGATCATGTAGGTGTCAACAATTATAACTCCTTTTGTGAACAAAGTTGTAAAAATGGAAAATACCTTTAAGTAAGTTAAAATGTCCTCATATCTGCTTACAACTGCATTATAGAAGGTCATGAACCATCATGTGTTTATATACAGGTTTTTAATACATCAATGGCAGACTTTGGGGCCGTCTACACGGGCAAAAACAATCTTTTTTTTCTTCGTCTTCCTCGTCATCGTTTTAAGAATATTTGCGACGGATCCACTGAAAACGACCGAAAACGCTGTAGTTCATTTTCAGTGGATTCGTGTGGACGCAAATATTCTTAAAACAATGACGAGGAAGACGGAGAAAAAAAGATCGTTTTCGCCCGTGTGGATGGCCCCTTAAAGGGGCTGTAGGTAACAACTTTTAGCAATTTTCATAAATCATTCACTTCTTCATTGGCCACGTGAGAGCAGATTGTAACATGACGTGAAAATGAGACCTTCCTCGTCTCGCTCAAAAGCCTACACAAGCCTGTGGATTATTTGTTTAAATTGTTTAGGCTGTTAATCCCACAACAGCCCAAAGGATGTGACTTTATGCACATTCTTGAGTGCCTCAGCTCAGTGCCTCTCCCTGGTCCGCTAACAGAGTAAAAACAGAGGCAAACATTAGTTTAGAAACAGAGTGTGCTACCATAAACTAATGACTGACTTCCAGCACAACTTCGACAGAACACATTTAAAGCGTTAACTTTGATAAAGAGCTCTTTCTTTTTACCGATTTTTGTGATCAGTGGGAGAGTTAAAAAGAACAAGCAATTTAATGGCAACAATTTCCAAATGACTGGAAAATCTTTGGCACTGCTGCACTCCTACTTCTTGTTATTTACCAGCAAACATAAACGCAAGCACTTTGGTCTGCAATAATCTGACACTGACCGATATACTGGCCTGACTGACTTGTTTAGCTCTAGCTCCAAAATATCTCTAGCTTTACCCAGAATTATTCTTCATTTAAAGAAAGCATGCTTGGTATGAGACCAAAAATAAGAATGCATTTGCACACACTGTGCCATCAGTCTCTGCTTGGTACGGCATCCTCTGGCTAGGTTATTAAGTTATTTCAAATATGCATCCAGTTGGAAATTTTAACCTTCTTCAGGGGTAAATCTTGGCCTCTAATCTAAAACCATGGCAACCAAACATTAAAAACAAGGGCTTTATTGACCAGTGAGAAGTGGACAACAATTGACTATAGAGCCACAGCTACTGTGGTCATCTTTCAAGGACCTCATTTACCTCTTTATACCCACGTCTCAGGGAGTGGGGCGTCTGCCTACCAAGTGTGAGTTTTACCACTGATGTTGTGACCGACCATTAAGCAGGGCAGGAGAGAGGAAGAGGGAGGGAATGGGAGGGTGATGGGAAGGGGGTCTGCAGCCCGACAGGCCACAGGGGTAATTAGCAGAGAGGCAATAATGGCAACTCTCCACCAGAACAGGAAGTACTATGAAGCAGGGCTGTTTACACCCACCACGATCGTTCTACCGCCCTCGTCCACACTTGCCCCATTCTCTCACCCTCATATCCTCTTGATCAGGACTGTCTGTTGCTAGACTCCTATGTCCACACAGACTCTGCCATAAAAAGCCATCAATGGCCCAATCTCCTCAAAGGCCCAGCCTCTTTGATCTTAGGAAAGACACCGCACGAGTCAATCTCATCATTGTGCTCTGTCATTACTCTTTTGTGGGTGACCAGGCACATGAGAGACACGAGATGCCCAAAAGGTTTAAAAACAAAAAACAAAGCAACTTCAGAGAGACCTACAGAAGTACAGTATGATTAGAGCCACAAACTGGTTGCATTTAATGAATAAAGGGATGACTCCTGAGTATATCACAGTCTGTATGACAAAACAGTGGTTACATTCATTTCAATGAGTTGGCACAGCAGGGGTGTAGCCACAGGGTAGCAAAAACAGTTGATCCAGTTTCTTCTTTATCTGCAGTCAAATCCAACATCATCAAGCAACAGAGGCAGGTATGCTTTGAAGTGTTGATTTAAGATAGGGCTAACTATTATTTACAATACTTATTTGATTGATTAATTGTTTGGTCTGAGGCCTAGTCCACACCTACATGGGTACATTTGGAAATGTTTTTAAAAAAAGAAAAAAAATCTCTATCCACACAAGTATTTTAGAAATAATCTCAGACTAAGCTCAGTTAAAAAAAGATTCATCTTTGGGATGGTTAATTTTATTTTGTAGATTAACATATTCAGTTTCTGGTTTCTCAAGACAACTGGCAGCATTTCATTATTGATATTTTTTTCTTTTATATTGTATTCTCCTCTTTATGTTAAATTTGGAACTACATAGCATGGTGCAACTTCCCTCTCCTGTTAGCGATGGTTAAGCTCATGAGTGATATATGAAAGACTGAAGTCATGCATCACCATGGTCAGTGTTCATTAAATGGACCAAGTTACAGAAGAGAGTAACTAAGAGTTGTCCCCTTGCTTGTCTTACCCACAGCCTAGTTCAACTCATTAAGACTTAAGTTCATAGTTAATGAAGGAAAAACCAGTGTTGAAAATGCTGAGACTGTATCTCCCACGGCCTTTCACATACACTCAGCATGTGCAGGCTGTTGTAAACAGGAAGCAAATTGTTAGGGTGAAAAAAAGGATTTGTTTGTAAAGCGTCATTACAAACAGATGTACAGGATCTTTAAGTGAACATACAAGCTATTATTACCTGAGTTACTATTTAGACCAGGAAATATCTAATTTATTAATATGTATACAAGACTAAAAACCTGACCAAAAAGTTCATGTCAACTGTTAAAGCTTCTAGTTACAGACATACAGTATACCATACTGGGTAATCCAAAGTGCACATACCAATTTAAATACTTTGTAGTCATTCAACTGTTTTATTTTTGGACACACAAGTTGCACATCTGAAACAGCTTGTTTTAGATGATGAGCCATAAACTGCACTTCCTTATCTGTATGTCATCTTCTCACGGATACCCTGTAAAAACATGCCAAAACTAATGCAGCCCCCTGTAACGTTTTACTGTGTGAATGTGGCCTGAAAGAGACGGCGCATTCCTCTCTTGCAAGTGCAGTCTACCTGGAATGCAGATGGCTG
The DNA here is from genome assembly GCF_900880675.1 of Sparus aurata. Taxonomy (NCBI): domain Eukaryota; kingdom Metazoa; phylum Chordata; class Actinopteri; order Spariformes; family Sparidae; genus Sparus; species Sparus aurata. The sequence continues at coordinate 22,575,872 of NC_044204.1, read as the reverse complement.
AATGATCCTATCTTTAATCAGCCATGTGGGAAGAAACACTGATGAAGAAAAAAGACTTCCTTTTCTTCACATAACTTTCCGTACACTGCAACCTCTTCTTTCTCATCCCACCCACAGGTGATGGTGATGATGAGAAAAGGTCGGGTTAACGGGGAAGTTAAAGGTCAGGGGTTAGAGAGAGGTAAGGCTGGGATGCAAGGCCTTCCCCCAGGTGTGCTGTTTGGGAAAGAGGTGGAGTTGGAGGTGGGGGTGGGAGAGGTTTCGAGTGATAGGGCTGTTTGGAAACCTGAGAGCTGTATTCTCACACAAAGAAAGGCCTGTGTTTCTGTTGCTCTTCACACTGCAGACATGTAATTCTAGTCCATTTCCATCAGTCCTCAAAGTAGTTAAGTTCCTCTAAAAGAAATGTAAAGCCACATTTGCACAGCAGGAACTTTCCCGAGAGACTAGGAATATTTAGAGGGACTCACCACAGGGACCAGGATCTAAATTAAATTCTGGCGACATTATTTTAGTTTGGATACTTTAGTTGGAAACATGGCTTTAGGTGACCAAAATAAACTAGGCACTATGCACAAATCCCTAAACCGCTAATAGAAATTAAGCAGTTGCAGAAATCAGACATGATGGACAGGATATTGATTACATATTTTTGTGAATATCAAATGACAACTGTATGTAAAGTGCTACAACAAGTACTGGGATAGAAGGTCCCTCTAAGTTGCATTGTACACCATCTCTGTAATTCCTCTGGAAGTGTATTGGAAAAATCCATTATCCTTTATTAGTCTGTCTACCTGTCCATCTATCTATAAAGATATCTCTCCATATCTATCTCTATAGATATAGAGATAGATAGATATACAGATATAGACAGATATGTGCAATCTATCTATATCCATCTACGAAGCACATCTTGAAGCAGGGCTACAAATGAATCCATCAACATGACTACCTGGATGATGGAAATAATGTGGATATATTGAACTGTTTTTAAGTTGTCTACAGTCTACTATTATTTAATGTTGACGATCTCTTGCCAATACAGATTGAAGATTTAAAGCGATCTTCATTTCTTCCCCATTCTCCACTTCCTTTTCTCCTTGACTTGACAGCCATGGAGGAATTTCCTCTGCTCTTTAAACCCTTTTTATTAGCTGGTTCATCTTTCATTGGGAGTGTGAAATTGGTCACAGCTCCATCACAGAATCTCCATGTTGCCACCCCTGGCCCCGCCAGCTCTTACAATGTAGGCCTCGGCTGACCCTTGACCCCTGATGCTAATGCTTGGGTGACCATGGAGAATCCTAGAAACCCAGCCCTGTGTATCTTTGTATGTGTGTGTGGTGCGTTTTTAGAGGATTCATCGACTGAAGATGTAAAGCACCTTGCAGTATGGGTGATGAGGGCTGACAGAGGGAGTGTGTGGGCAAACGGAGCCTCGGGCGTTACACAACAAAACACAAAATATAATTAAATTCAAACATTTGCACTTGCATATGAACAAAAAAGAGCACTGGTGCTTTTGTAGCATGTTATAATAATGAATAATATTAACTTTTCCAAACCCATCTGTACATCTTTACATAATTCCTTTAATTACAAGTGCCCCACCATTCCATCAGAATTATTGTCGAACCTCTCAGACAGGGAAAATGGGGGAAGTGAGTTCCTATTAATCTACATTTCAGGGCCCCCTGCTGAGTGGTTCAGTTCTAACATGTCCCATTTTGCAGGCCGCCACCTCTACCTCCCTTTCTGCCCTGTTTAACATCAGCGGCCGACCTGCCTTTGAAGTACCGCTCCCCTCGTTTCCCAACCCCCCAGGGATGTGGGGCTGCTTTTTACTGGCCAGCCTGTCCCGGGACTGGCTCTCTCTGCCTGTCCCTGACAAGGTGAGAGAACAGGAGGAAACAGAGCCGCCAGCAAAAGGTAAAAGGACACCATCAGAGCCCAGTCGCTTAAATGGTTATGTGGCAGTAAAGTAGTGCCCTTTCAGTGGGAAATTCTCTAATGGATTACACTCCAATGTGAATTTTAATTAGATAATCAAAAAAAAGTCCATAGGTTTATCCAAAGGTTGCCACAGTGACCATCTCCTCATTTAGCAAAAACCATACACACTCAGACAAACACACGTCTGCACACACTACAACCTCCAGCCCTCAGTCTCTGCTCCCCTCCCCCTCTCTGGGAAGGGTCTGGCTGCCTGGCTGGCTGTCCTGCTTGCATTTGACGGGCTTTTGTTTGAGGCCTAGCTCGGAGAGCATATGGCAGGTGCCCCTCAGCACACAGTTCCACCCCACCCCCGGGCTCCAAGGCCTATGTAAGTGCACTGTGCAATCAATATGACTAACCTTCTTGTGCATTTCACAGGATGCTCCTTTTTTTGTTTTTTTGTTTAGGGAATGAATCTGGTTCAGTGAACAAAACGATTAAATCCAGTTTCAACAAAACTTATAGCAGTGACCCACCATAAAACAGATCACAAGAGCTTCCACAATCAAAAGTCAAACAAAAACTTAAATAAAATAATAAATAAACAAAGCCTTGAACAAAAGAAATCTAACATTCTTGTGCTGGCAGCAGAGGCACATCAATGATGTCATTTACCATAACAAATAGCTGCAGTATGCAGAGCTGTGACTTCAGGGACCAGGATCTGCCAGGAAGACTGATGCGATCCCTGCAGGACTTCATGGAATGAAACACAATAGAAACTTAAGTTTGAGGAAGCAGACTAGTTTTTAAATGGTAATATTCAGTTTCCACATAAAATTACACCAGATTTGGAGTTCTTCGAGTAATTGGATTTTCTGGAATGGGATGAAGTCTCTAAATAAGTGCCTAACAGTCAATAACACTCAATCCCTATGGGTTTAAAAAACTGACCATAATCTTACTCCTGCAAATGAAGAAGCGCTCATCCTTGAACAAACACATGCACACACAAGCACCCACAAAAACACACACACAATAGAGTAACAGGATTAAGCAGTGACTACTGAGAGGCACAAAAGGGCTAGCGATTAATTAACTGAGTGCGGAAGCTAGGAACATTTTAAGAAAGACAATGTATGTGCTTGTTAAAGGCAAGCAGAGGGACCTGGGGAGGCTGTTCAATAACTAGGCCAGATTCCAAAGCACCTCAGGACAGATAAAAACCCAAGACAACTTTGAATCAAACGCCCTTTCAAGCCTTCATCAATCATGGCAGAGACTCCCTAGAGTCCTGGAGGAGTCAGAGGCAGAGGAGCAGAGAGTAGAGAGTGTGACTAACAGAGAGCCACAATCAGAAGATTCAATAAAAAAACTCAACCTATTAGAGAATAGAAAAAGAACCTCTGTCCAGGTTGGCTTGATAATATTTATATCACTCGTGCACAAACTCTCAAAGCTATTCTTGGATTCTCAGGAGATTGCTTTTAAATAAAACCTCTTTCAAGTCTCATATTCAAATTTATCCCACCACAGAAACCTACTCTGATTGCAAAGATGGCTTGTGTGCGACTACACACTCACACACACAGAGCCCTCCCAAATGAGCAGGCCCTGTTCCAGACTCCCACTTTGACGGCATCATTAGTCTAATTACCCATGATGCCAAGGGCTGCATTAATGTACAGAAAACCTCACAGTCTGTTAATCACCAGACAGACACAGAGACACTAATAACTACCACACATCCTGCACTGTGCAGCAGCAGGGGAAGAATGATTATCACACCTGCTTTACTCAAGACACACAAAGAGATGCAATTTTACATTTCACAGCAGAAAAGCATGTTGGTTACTAGTCATCGTCAGGCTAAATCATTAGATCACCCACTCCTGCAGAATCACGGATAGCTGGAGGAAGAGACTAACATGAGTAAGAGTAACAAAAATTGATTTACAGCGTGTACACGAGTTATTTGGTAGTTCACCTACAAAAGGGAAAATACCGAAATAAAGTGTCGCCTTTTCTATTCATTAAACAGAGAATCACTTTGAAATCCAATCGGACACCCAAGAATCGTGAGACTACAAAAGATCCACACAACGTCAGACAGGAAGGTGTTACTTATTAACAAATCTCATAAAAAGACCAAGACCATTTCCTTAGTCCATCTCTCAATAATCTACAACTTTCATAAATGTATAGTTTGATTTTCTTTGTTGTTTTCAGTTTTTTAATGGTTCAGTAATTTCCTGAAACCTGGCTGGTCACTGATGTTTTCAGCAAACATTACTCAAACTGGAGGAAATGTGTTGGGACAATTTTCAGCTGTGGATTAATACAGATTTAGTGTTCAAGTCAGTATTTACAGCAGTATCACTTTCCATGTGTGACTGTCTCAAAATAAACTACAGATGTTCATGTAGAGAAAACATGTCACCCAGTATACTTGTGTGGTCTTGAGAAAACAATGAAGCTCTAAGGCACAGAGGAATAAGCTACATCTGCCTTTGGATAAAGGAAATACTTGTTAGTAGGATCAATCTATTGTTTGTTTTGGTCTTTTGTGGGATTTCATAGGTCAAATATGAATTTCATTAGAACTATCCTTTAGGTATAAAAACCTAAGCTGATCACAGAGAAAGATGCCACAGGAAAATAAACCTGCAGACAAAATTGTAGTATGGGTATTAGGGGAAAGCTGTCCTCTGCAACCATTCAATGACAGAGTAAAAAAAGAAAAACTCAATCTCACACCTGTGATTAGAGTGCATTTTGACCTCAGTAGGTGTGATACTAGTACATGTCAAACTGACTGGATAGGACTAAAGTAACAGCAGCAGACCCAGACCAAGATTCAAAGACATACTAAATTTTCTTCAGATGAAAACTAAATCCCCAACAGTTTCTCCTTAAACAATGGCACAGTCATCCCACCACAATGGCAACCTTGTTTTTTTCAAACCAGCGCTGCAGCTACAGTAAACTGTCATTACAGCCTATCGCATCAGTCTGAAAAGTGGAGCTGGGTGAAAAAAAATACCACCATGGTCTCTTGAGCATAACTCAAATTAGCCTTGTTGCAGGAAGTGTTTCACCTTGTGCCATCTGTGCATAAACCACAGTCGCAGTATTTCCCTTAACACAGAAGATTTGCAGTGTAGCTCCTCTGCATTAACAGATCAAGTCAACATACAGTGCTTTTCAAGGTGGAGCACAAAACCTAATCCTAGTTAAGAAATAGTTTCCAAAAGATTAATTTAAACCAAGTCTTGAGAGGAAAATCCAAAAATGTTCCTGTCAGGCAAAAAGCTACCTAAAGCATAAAACAATCAAGTAGATGGAATAAATGAAAGATGTAATGATCTTACTAGCTAGGAGCAGACAGGAGAGAGCGATGACATAGAGCTGCTTGACGGCCACATCGTAGTGGTCCATGAACAAGTCCAGCAGGTAGACGGCCAGGTGGCGTGCTGTAGGACATAGCTGGTAGCGATTACTCAGGATGGCCAACAAGTCTGCAAAGTACCGTCGCATGCCAATCTGTGGGGAGTGGGCCCGGTAGACCGGCAGCTTCAGCTCCTGGAGAAGGAGAAGAGAAGAGGGATGAGGGGGATATAAATGAGGAGTGTGTGAGGAGCAGCAGAGGAGCAGGGTGGCCAGGAAGAAGCCGTGGAGAAACACGGGGGTTGTAAGGAATATGCATAATAATAGTGAGCCATGCATGTCTCCTGCTGACTGGGTTTTACTGCTGACAGGAACGCTGCTGTGTGTCTAAAATACCCACACCAAGAATAAAACTCAATTTACCATCAGAAATGTTTGATTATGCTTCAGCCTCATTTCAATTTCATTTAATTCACTGTCACAGCAGAGAGCAGGAGCTAATATGGGTCATTGCAGGGGTCTTAGAGCAAAGAACTGAGGGTGTGTGTAAGTGTGTGTGGGGGGGGCATGGTTCCTCGAGCGGAGGTTGAGTAGAAGATAGGATTAGGTTTCACCCCTAGAACATCTCCTATTCATGTTCAATTAGCTGCATGTGTTTCAAAGTGGAAGGAAGATACTCAGGGGCATTAGCATTCAATCAGCCTCGGGTATCTTTACAATCAGCAACAGAAAACTGGAGAGCAAAAGGCTCCAGTTTCAAAATTTGCCTCAGAGGAACAAACAAAAAAAACATGAAGTAGTGCATGTAAAAACAGCAAGTACCATCTCTGTGTCTAAGCTGCTTATATCACAAAAACATTTTAGTTGTTGTTTTTTGTTCGTTGTGAGTTTGAGTAAAAACAAGGGCTTTTGATTTGGATTTAATAAGAGATTGGGGATTGGTACATTAATCTCTTTAAGTTCAAACTGTGAGGGGTCCTTATATTAGAGGAGAAATACAGAGACATCCACATCATGTCGGGACTGTTGTTTAGGAACATTCCTGACCTGAAGCTGGCTTCAACGGGCCCCATTGTGGCTTTAAGGCTCTGTATTTATCAGAAGAACGCATGATTTAGTCAGTACTTAGAAAAACACAGGGTTCGTACAGCTGTAAAGAGTGAAATTTAACCAGTTTTCGAGCACTTTCAAGGTCCCTAAACCAAATCAATGTGCCAAATGTTTGCCAATTGTTTGCCAATTTCAATGCAGACAGGATTGTGTCATTTAGAAATGTTAAGAGATTTTTGTTAGCATGAGTGACTGTGTAGATGAGACAAGATTATGTTGAAAATCAAGAGTTTCCAAGCATATACACGAAATCAAGCGTATTATTTATCTTAAAAACTGTTGGAATTCCCCAAACTTCAAGACTTTGTACAAACCCTGAAAACACATTGTGCTGTGAGGGCAAAATGTCCCAACATTGTCAGACAAAATGTCATTTTTTAATTTTTAGCTGAACTAAGACAACAAATGATGCTCAATCTGACACTTCAATGGAATCCAAAAATAAACAGTAACAGCCGCCCTCCTCCCAAATCCACATACAGCCACTCCACCCCCAGTGCCACAACTACCCATACCACCCAATCCTCCCCAAACTCTCCTCTCCTCCCACTGCTTCAGCCTCTACCTCTGGTCCATCTGTCTGTCTGGTGGTACAAGGGCAGAAGGAGAATGGGGGTGGATGTGAAGGGGGGAGAGGCTGACTGAGTCTGGAGGGGCTACGGGGGGGTGGAGAGGTGCCTTTGTGGGAGACCCGCACCATAATTAAGGATTCCACAGCTGCCTCCGCCTGATTTGCATGTCTGATAATTTGCCACATGCTACACACCACAGCTATCTCCCACATCAGGGCATTACCGCTGCAGCAAACGTCATTAAGGCTGGATGAGACGGTGGGGGAGCAGGCGCCATGTAGGAAATCTGAACACTGTGAAGGCCTTTTTACACACAGCTCTGACACCAGTTTCACCGTTCTTCACCAGTACAAATTTTACTGCGCTTTCAATTCACCCCACATCTGTAAAATATACACCACAATCCCTCAAAGGTTTTTAGTGCTGTAAAGCATTTTATAGCAATCTGCTCCTTTAAAACAGGAAATATAAGGACTGAGAATGATTGTTATTTTCAATTAATCTGTAGAGAGGTTTTAGATTAGTTGATCAGTCAATAAAATACTAAATCAAATACAAAATAAAATCCCATAACATTGTTCAATCAATAACTCAATGGAAAGAATTATTCTGCGGTATTTTCTGATAATCATCTGCTTACATAATCATCATCAATTAATTCCTTCAGGATGAAAACAGAGTGAACATAAAGCACCCAAGAAACATCTCAGTATCGTTAATTCCATTCCATCATCTTATTAAACAAATTACTTTGTATGGGATATGAGTGTATATTCATTGTTATTGTTTAATATTTCCATTCCAAGCGTTGTCTTATTATTGTCAGCCAACTGAGTTCCTGTTCTTATCTTGTGTATTTTGACCCATGGCACAGAAACGTCTTAAGTGTAAGGACCCGGTCTTCCTTATTGGTCTTATGGTCTTGGTCACCATAATTCCAATTTATTACACCCTGGGCTTTGCTTTTGCTTGCATGCAAGTATAAAGATGTCTATCCAAATGGTTCAAGTTGTCTTTCAAGCAAAAATGCCAATTTCTTTTCAATCTAATTACTAACTAATTAAATATGCTGTTACAGCATTAGAAAAATATCCTGATAGGATCTAAGAGTGTTGCAAGTGATACCACTTAAATACAAATATTTCAGTCTTCAAAACATCAAGCCTTTATTCCTCTGAGGAATCAAAAGATTGCCTTCCTGAAAAAAGCTATTTTTATAAAGATCATTTAATGGTTTAAGTTATTTGCTGTGCATTTAAACAAGCTATCAAAAAAGATAATCTTGGGTTTTCACATACATGACAGTTTATCAACTAATCGTGAAAATAATTGTCAGTGTAATCGGTCATAAAACAGTTGTTAGCTGTAGCCCTAAGCTTGAGATACACAGTCAAAAGTATCTAGAAACAGGAGAAAAATAGGCTCTAAAAAGGTCCGGTAGAACTACTATGAGATAAAACACAAAGACAGATATACAGTATTTTGTTTGCTAAACGTGATTGAATAAAGCAATCAAATCTAATCTGTCAAATCAAAATAAAAGAACACTTCTCATTTCACTAGCAGATATTTCTAATATCAAAGCGTTGCAATGATATACACTATATACTGTGGTGAGCCACTTGCTTGGGATTTCACCAGAAATACTGATATAGAACAATCAAACCTAACATTAGACCATTGCTCTCTCATTATAGTATGTTAAAAAAGAGTGGGTGTGTCATTTAGTTTCCCGCTCTGCGTACAGATTTTAAGGCTAATTGACAGCTCACTGTGAGTCAGACATTGTGCAGCATGAGTAAACCTGCGCGTAAACGAATGACTCATTATAAAAGGCTCACAAACCTATGATTCACAATCTGATGTAGACTTCAGTCCTGACTCTACACATGCATACAATCTTCAATATGTTCAGGCACCTGATATCTAAAACCAGATCTGTATTCAGCTCCCTCAGTGTGAAGCTGGCAGCAGAGTCCCAGCTCTGACATGCCAGTCAAGTGACAGATGTCTCCATTAAAGTGACACATGGGAAGAAATATGATCACGCTCTGAGGTTAATTAAGACATTCTCAATTAATGAGCCTTAACTCCACCATGTAATCTAATTTAGATCATGTTTAAATAGACAACAGGACCATGTAATTATATTTTCCCCATAACTTTCAGTACATTGTGTGGTGTATAATGTGCTTAGATGCTGCTGTGGAATATCAAAACAGGTTTTGATGGTTCAGACTAGAGCCAAACTGATACATGAGTAAATATTCTGATATCCATATATTGGCCACTTGATCCCTCAAAAGGTTATCAAACAACTGTTACAAAAATGTGTATTGGCGGCAGGATATTTTATAGCTAACAATCTTTACTGTCAGAAATTACATTAACACACTGAAAAAGTAAACTTCAACAGGACTTCAATAATTATGAAATACCAAGACATATTTCTGGCAATATAATCTCTTAAAAGATGTTATTTTTTATATTGGCGCATTTCAGACAGCCAAATTGGATATATTAGTGATGGGCCAAAATCAGCAAATAACATCAGCCAACCGATATACAAGTCAGACTCTAGTTAAGACTGGCCTATTCCTAGGGCTGCAAGTCATGCTTATTTCTTTAATTGCTGAATTTTATTGAGCTGTAATCAAGTTATCCTCTTCAAAATAATAATCTGATTGATAAAATGTCAAAGAAAATTGTGAAAATTCTGCATCAAAATGTCTCTCTCTCTTATCTGCAGATTGATAAATGACTGCCATACTTATATTCTTGACTGACTGTTTGGTCATTTAAGTTTCCTAGATGTTCCAAGCTTCTTCTTTTTTTACGCCAAATTGTATTCTTAGGTTGTTGGAGGATGGAAAAAGCTACACAGATTTAAGGATTTTCAATGTAAATATCATGATTTGTGAAACACACGCAATCGGCATGTCAGCATCAGTTTCTTAACATGTTAAAAAAATAAGAGCAGACTCACCTTGATGCGGAGGGATTGATGGATATCTGCAGCTAGCTGTCCTTTCCACCAATGCAACTCCCTCTCCATCTTTCCCATCCAGAGGAGACCTCAAGAATCAAGTTAAACCTGCTGAGACAGATGTGTGCAAAGTTAAAAAAAAAAAAAAAAAAAAAAACACCAAGGGAAGTGACATGCTGGGTCAAAAGTAGTGAGGATAGCTGGAAAATGTTTCGTTTTAAAACAGGATGCTTACAGAGAAAACAATCTGCTACAAGAGAGGGGTCGATTTTAAATTATTCTGCAAAATTACTAACTGAAATGGAATTCGGATTTTATCAGCTAGATAATTGTGTGTGTACTGGCAAGAAAAGAAATAATGTTTTTTGAGAAATAGGGCCGTTTTGGTAAAGTTTTTGAACACCTAGCTAACCCCGCAGCAGTGGTCGCTCTGCCTATATAGGCCATTTTCTCTGCTCGGGAATTTAAATGGCTCTGTTAAATGCCCGCTCGACCACGCTGTGGGTCAAACGAATAAAAACAGCCTTTCGCTAATGTCACTTATGTGTACCGTGGTTGTTCGGTGTGAGGACATTATTACTAACAAGCAACACACTTTGGTTATCATTCAAAACGCGTCGGCACCACGAGACACTGGCCAAACAGTGAGGCTACACAAGTTAACTGGCCACCCACCTCAGAAATACTCGTTTAAAGGACGAAAACAACACGCTGAGGTGAAACTAAACGCCTCCACACCGACACAGACGGTACCGTCAACACGGCAGCATACTGGTGAACTTTTCATCTCGGTGGTTAGTACATGTGCCACTCACCGCTCCGACGGGAATGCCCCCCAGACCCCTTTGTCTCAGTCCGACATCCTGAACGAGAGAACTCCTCTTCGGCTCAACTTTGAGAAAAAAGACCTCCTTTTTTTCGGCGAAAACACAACGCTCAAATCCGCTGACAAGTTCGAGGAACACCTGCCACCACCAGGCACCGGCACCAGGCGTTTGGTCGTGCCGTTTTCCTCCAACTGTTCACACTTTTCCGAGAGGTTTCGCTCGGCCGTCTTCTCTCCGGTGGCTCCGCGGTAACAAAAGTAACCTCCTCGGCTGCACCAGCTGCTGCTGTTGCGGCTCGTGCGCTCGACGTGAAGGTCCCTCCTCCAACCTGGGAGTTGTAGTCCTTAGGACGTCAGTCAGGACTACAAACAGTCGGGCTTGATCACAAAACCGTGACGTTTAATTATTATCCTTTTCTGTTATGCTATATATGTCTTTACCTCATTACCCCACTGTTCATTTGAGTTATTTTGTCTTTTTTATTTCACAATGTAGCATACTTATGAAGCACTTCTCACTAAGAACCTAGCTTCTTCAAGCTAGCAAACATTTGACTGGGAGGTTAATTTCAATGTTTACATGGACAAAGTAAACCGAAAACGTGCAGTTAAAAATGACCTTTCTCATGGTAGCCCAGTTTAATTGTTTGGACATGCTGTCAGCTAATGCTAAACAAAGACATCTATCAACACTGCAGATGAAGAGGTAACAATGAGCAGAATTGTTGTAAGTTGTAAATTAAACACTATCCAAATGACACAAATACTAAATACAAATATTATTCAATTACTTCTTTCATTTACTTTTCATTCATGTCAAAGACCAGCATTACTTTTATAGCCATCATTATTTACCACTAAGATGGGCACTAATTGTCTGAGGTTTCTAATTTAAAGTCCCACTCCATCCACTTGGATTCTTTAGCTTCAATGTGCAGAATTAGGCCCATGTGTGTAAGTTTAACACTAGAAGGCTGTTTGTACAATCATCTGCTGTTTTTTCTGAGTTTGCCTTTAAGATATGAGCATGACTTTGTGACATCACACACAGTTTTGGAATCCAGAATATTGTAGTAATACATGTAAGAATATGTAAGCCATTTAAGTTTAGTTGTCAACCCACATTTTAATACATTGCGGAAAAAGAAAAAAATATATATATATATATGTATATATATATATATATATATATATATGTATATATATATATATATATATATATATATATATATGTATATATTTATATATATATATATATATATATATATATATATATATATATATATATATATATACATATATACAGTATATGTACATATACAGACATATATGCCTTTTTTATAGCAATGTATTAAAATGTATGTTTTTAAAACCAAGGCATTGTATGTATGTGTGTATATATATATATATATATATATATATATATATATATATATATATATATATATATATATATATATATATATATAAAATAAATGTCTTGGTTTTTATTGACTGTAGGCCACATACGTTTAATATCCTATAACAAATATTGGTTTATTTTCACTTGCAATTTGATGTTGCTGTTTGCTATCTAAAACATCTTCTGCATGACAGAAGATGGCTTTGTGCTACTTTTTTATAAAAGGGCAAAAAAATGTCACAAGACTTGTAGATCTTCTTCGATACATTTAAAGGAAACTCAATCTGTTACTTATTGGAGAAATCTTTGGAAATAACTTTTATCAGAGTTTTAGCACTATGAAGGATAGTGCAGGCAAAACACTTGGCTTTTCAATAATAAATCATATTGAGTAGATTCCAACTGTGGTCGACTTTCCTCTCTCCTTGTGCGCCCCCTGGTGTCAGAACATGTGAAACACTGAAATACACCAAAGCCTACCATAGTTCAGCTGTCTCTTTCAATTTGTATTTTTATCAAAATGATAAGAATTACAAGTTCTTGGGATAAAATAAACATGTTTCAGGGTGACAATATTAACTTCCATCCTGAGCATTAGCTTTTTTATCAGCTTCAGTGAGATAGTCCTGGTCAGCATAGATAAGAAAGCCCGTGAAGGTGCTGTCTGTCCAGAAAGGGTCAAAGAAGAGTCCATTCTGTTCAGAGTAGAAGATCTGCAGCCACACCTGGTCTGACTTCTGTAGATGGAGGACAGTAGAACCAGATGCCACATCATGGTTCCCTGTATTTGCATCAAACGTCTTGATTTTGTACTGTCCATTGTGGACCAGCCCGATAGCCAGATGCTTATTGGCCAGAGTGATATCATAAGTGAAATAATAGACCCCGGGGATGACACAGACAAATTTTCCACTGCTGGCGTTGTAGTGACCTCCCTCGTTCAGCATGATCCTGCTGAATCGGATTGGCAGTCTCTCTTTGGGGTAGCTCTTCGTCACGGCCACTGAGAAGGCTGATCGGGCTGTACTGCCACAGTTGCAGCCTCCAGGAGCTCCTTGCTCACCCTTGTCACCCTGCTCTCCTTTTGGTCCTTGTTTTCCAGCCGTCCCAGGTGTTCCTCGAAGTCCCTTTAGTCCTCGAGGTCCAGCCTTGCCAATGACACCTTCACGCCCTGTCACACCTGGCTTGCCTTGGTTCCCGGGCCTCCCTGGATCACCTGATAACAGATACAAAATGATGAAGGACTAAAAGGACTAAAAAGCACCACAATCTCATGTTATACCTCGCAGTTTATTGTCTGCTCTGGTGGAACCTGTCTCCTAGTTTTGGCACTGGAGTGTATCAGGTTAACATGTATTCAACCATTTGTTCTGTTGACATTGGCTATACTTCCTTGTTGGTGAGATCTGACAGAAAGGACCTTAAATTACTGTTATTTATGTCTCACCTGTTATATAGTACATGTATATGTATATGTACACACACACACACACACACACACACACACACACACACACACACACACACACAAAATCATGTTTCTAAGCAATTCTTATACAAACCATGATGAATAATTTTGGTAAAACAATATTAAACATGTTGTTTGAGCTGTTAAAGGCAGCCAAATTACAACAGCAGAGAGTCAGTCAGTGAGTAAATACCTCCCTGTCCCTTTTCGCCCTTCGCTCCATCTTTCCCGTCTGGGCCATCCTTCCCAGGGGGACCCATAGGACCCATGGACCCTGGTGATCCAGGTGCTCCAGGGTTCCCTGCAGGACCTGCTGGGCCTGGCAGGCTGCAGACCAGCTGGGAGGAGTGGATGGTGATGTTTCGAGCTTTCTTGAGTGAGGCATTTGTTGACTGGGAGAAGACAGCTGACAGCAAACACAACATCACACATATCTGGAGCATGATGGTCCCTGTAGAGAAAAAGTAACTCTTTACAACAATATATTTGTTTCAGGTTTGAGTCACAATCAGATGATTTACAGAACATAAAATGTGCCCAGTTAAAGAGTCTGAAAAGGAGAGCAGAGAGTACATGCATATTATCTACTACTAGAATCAGAGGAAAAACATGTTGAGCAGTTATTGTATAAATGTTGTGGTCAGTAACAAACTGTGACTCAATGTCTGATGAGAGATACACACATAAATAATCCGTAAATGATGCACAAATCAAAGCAAAAACTGGCGTTAAAGGCATGGTTTTGTGAAGGGTGTGAACCAGCCTTTTCAAAAACATGGAGCAACAACTTACCAGTTGAGAAATTATGACCCATGGGCATTTTTCAGCTCTGTCCAAGTCCTTTTTCTGCATGAGAGTGCACAAACTCTCCTAACATGATTTTCCAATAATCGGTGAGATTTCATTCTGCAAAAGACGTGCGGCAGAGAAACGTGCAGCCCAGTGAATCACGGTCCATAACATCCGCCCTGTTTACACTGCCAAAAAATACTTTCACCATGATGTCATTATATTCAAGTCAGTGCAGCGGTGTTGTACAGCTGAAGTGGTGACGCACTGAGTGTTCACGCTCACACTGTGGGAAAACAGGACACTATATCACAGACACGATAAAATATAGAGAACAAAGTCAACAGTTACAGCTTTGTTCAGAATCAAACCGCACAAGGTGGTCTGCAGGAGTTTATAAAATGCACTGTGAATATTACCAGATGTGTTTATCGCGAAGCTGATAGCTGAGAGACCAATAAAAATGTTGCAGCTGTTGGGTGAGGCAGTGTCTGGAACCGAGCACTCTACTGCATTTACCTTTAACTGGAACCATGTGAATACAATTTACATAAACTGATTTTGTGTTGCAGGTTTCCGTGTGATCACAAAATCCTGCAGCCACCAAAGAATTCAAATGAGTTGGAATAATATTTAACTTGTGTGACAGTGACAAAAAGTATTTGATATCAAACATCAGTGATCTCCAAAACACTTCCTGACTGAGTTTACTGTTAGATTTGACTCGCGTGCAACCCCACTGCTATTTATGAAACAATGTACATCCATCTAATAAAGCTGAGATCTGTTCCTTGCAAATTGTAACAACAGATGACTCGTTTAAAACCTGAACAAAATATTATTCATTTCTTCTTTCAGTTACTTTCATATTCGTATGTCACACAATGCTTCTCTATCCGTCATTAATGACTTAATAAATGACCATCATTTCAGGTGGATAGTTTAACATCTGGGTTGTAATGATTGAAAAATATTTTTGGTAACTAGACATGCAAAAATGAATCAATTAGTTGTAAACTATTAATTGAATCCCAAGCAATTCTGATAATTTGCTTCCGTCATTTGTTGCCGTTGTGTCTCCATGGTTACTGATGCGTTTCCATGGTTACAGACATGTCTCCAGGATTACGGACGTGGTTCCAAGGTTACATGCGTGTCTCTATGGTTACAGACACTTCCTCATGGTTATGGATGCGTTTCCATGGTTGCAACGTGTCTCCATGGTTACCAGTTTATCTCCATGGCTACAGAGAGTTTCCATGGTAACAGAAGTGTTTCCATGGTTTTATAAGTACCTAATTATTGACATTCGGCATTCTGACTATCGGTATCAGTGTTTCTGATTGCTGACAAAATGAAGACATTTAAAAATGCAGTACCTTTACTGTGATGTCCCACAGAGGAAAGACATTGTTACATTCGACATTACTGTCGATATAAATGAGCAGAGTGCAGCCCAACACTAATATTTAGACATTTAAGTGCACAGCAGACCGCCATACCAAAGTCATTGATCTGCCTAGTGACATTAACACCTATGAGACACTGAAGTGAGATCCTACCAGTAGCTACAAAAAGGAGATAGAACATATACATTTCTGGTTTCTCTAATCTTTTGTGAAACAAAATGTTTTCTTACCCTCAACCCATGCATAAACTTCAGATTAGGGACTTCTTTTAAAAATACAAAGAAATCTAATTATCAGTTACCTTATCGGTATCAGCCAAGAGATCATTAGTGGCAGCCCTATTGATAACCCTAAAACATTAACAGTGATGTTAATCAATGTTCATTGTCTATGTAAATAAAATAAATACTTTTTACACAAGCACAAAACATTCAGACAAATATATATTTTATTATAAAAATGCATTAATCCCAGTAAAAGTAGTTATCATCCTCAAATAACTATTACAACTGAGGGAGGCTGCCAGATCTAAGAAAATTGTAAATTTTACAACATTTTACTGCGGAACTGATTAAGTAGAACTCAAAAACTCTCGTCACTTATGCTTTATCAGCCCGCAGCATCAAAAACACAAAGTTTGCAAAATGAAATGGACAAAAGATGTACACCAATTTTGTCACGTCTGTAAATCAAACAGAAGCTCCTGCTGTAGGTTTACAAGATGAGGCTTATTTCCACCGAGCAGCAGCTCTGGTAGAGTCCTCTAGAGTCCTTGGGGAGGTTTGAGGGGTGTCTGCAGGGATGAAGAACAGCTCACTGTCCCAAAAATGAAGCCATGGGATCATCTGGTCGGCAGCGTTTCATGCGGAAGGCCTCCAGCTCCTCCTCTGTGGGCGCCTTCACCTCCATAAGGCTGTTGTACGGCCTCTTCCTCTCATCTATCTGCATTATTGCGTCTACGTGCTTCACCCACTTGTCCTCTGCTTCTAGTGCCTGGGAGGAGGAAACAGGTTGGAGATCAGCCACAAAGAAATGAGCCAAACTGGAGATACAGACAGACGAACACAAAAATAACTTTACCTTCTTCAGCTTCTCTTTCTTCTTCTCCTCATCCTCGGAATCGCTGCTGTCAGAGGTGTGTTTCTTGTTCTTTTTGCTCTTCTTTTTCTTCTTCTTCTCCTTCAACTTATCTCGATGCATCTGGAGATTATAAACAGTAGAATTACATCTACATTTTCACTGAAAATTAAAACATGCATATAATCATTAAAAGTTGCTTACCTCCAGCAGAGACTTGGGCGCTTCTTCTTCCTCCTGAGGCTCAGCCAGTCCCTCCTCAAATGGCACACAGTCTGTGTTGCTCTTCAGGTTACAAAGAGAACAAAAACAGCATGTAAGTTAAAAAACTATGACGTAAAAGTGCCCTTGATCCCTGTTAGTACATCCACTTACAATTCTAACTCCAGTGTCTCCTGTGCAGTAGCTCTGTTTGACCATGGAGTGACAACACTTGTATCCCCAGAAGCCATCCTTCCAGTAGGAGCCCCAAATACACTGAAGAAAGAAGATTATTTTAGAATAATGCAAACAAAATGTGTCAAAAAGTAGTTTGACAGTCTCCCCGGTGTCCTTACAGTGTGGTTGTTGATGAGCACGTCCTCCTCATACTTGGAGCGAGCCACGGCCTTCTCGAGCCCCTTCAGTACAGCGCCGTGACGAGAGTACTCCAAATAGTCCTCCGTCTGGGCCAACAGCAGCTCCCGTGGCGGTGCATCCAAGTGCTCTTCGCCTCCATACTGATTGTTGCACAAAAGCAAAAACATCATCAATGAAGCCCTCAGCCAGAACGAATACGTAAACCTCCTGTATACTGTGCAACTATGGGCTGTGAGATACATATTGAACTCTTGATGACGTGTCTCTGCTTCCATTAAAAAACGAAGTTGCACTCGGAGACAGATTGTAGCCTAGATTTTCCAGATCCATTTTGCAGTGCGAAATGCTATTAACAAAAGATTTTAGCTGCGTACCTTCTCTAGGATGCCATCCCTCTGTTTCTCTTTAAAGTCCTCCTTCTTGACCTTGAAGGACTTGTGGAGCAGCTCCAGCTTGGTGGGGTCGGCCTGCAGATGCACCTCAGAGCCTCTCTCGTAGGCCTCCCAGGCAAACACTGTCACAAGATAAAGGAATTATCATTATTTACACGCTACCGTACAAATACATGCACAAGAAGCTGGAAAATATCTCAGTGACTTACACTGTGTTTGAGCCATGGTGATTGTGTCCCCAGAATAGCGAGCAAAGTTGTCTCCAGCATACCCCACTCTGTCAAACAAAACAGCTTTGTTACATTCAATATTATTATCATTCAAGGCCACTGAGAATGTTTGACCAATCAGGAAACAAAGTAACTTACTCGTCGGGGTTCATGCCGGTGTTGGAGTACGGGTTCTCTCTCATAGCTCGAGTCTTTGGATCATAGTACGCCGAGTTCGGATCCAAATTCCTCAAGTACTATGAGACAAGGACAGTAGAAGTTCAAATTATTGGTTGCCTCAGGGTTAAAGCAACAATTCACTAGACATTAGAGGCAACAGAACACGGTCCACCACACCAAAATCTAAAGGTTTGACCACAGTGGGAGCAAAAACAATAGCTCAGAGCAGAGAAAAGGCCTGTGATTGCAGACATGTTCCTTACTTTGGCTGTGTCTTCTCTGATACGTAGATTCCTGACTGTGATTCGTCTCTTGGAGTCAAAGTTCTGACCGGGCATGTCGATGTCATCTGCATATTTATCTTCATCCTCATCCTCGCTGTCGTGTTCCCGCTCCTGCAGAGAAAGGATAAAAAGAAAAAAAAGAAATGATCGGTCATCTAGACAGGAGTTTGCCTTTTTCCTCTTAAATTAGACAACAATAGAATCCACTATTATTACAATCTTCACATTATAGAATACTTACAGTTTGGTCCAGTTTTCCAGATGCCAACTCATCCTGAAGCTTCTGGGCCTTCAGCGTCCGTTTGGCCTGAGAGGCAGAGACAAATGGAGAGTCAGATTTACGTGGGTAACAGGAAGCAGATGAAACCGTTTCAATTGTCTTTCACAGCTTTCATATCAGATGGGAAACGCTGCAAATATACATCAGTTCAGACTTCAGTGCATCTCTGCTACGTTCGCTTGATTCATACGCCAACAAAAAAAGCTCTGTTTTAATTCATTTTTATTTTTTTTAAAATGAGGCTCTTGTTCATAGTGTTAAACCAAGCTTACTTTACCACTCGACTGCTTACCAGATCTACTTTGGCGTACTCTTCCACAATGCGCTGGTGTTCCTCAGGATCGTACCCGTTCCACCGGTCCCGCTTCCCATCATAGTCCAAGTCAAGTGACACCTGAGAATGTTCATCTGGAGCTATGCCTGTGCCTGTGAACTTTGCCCCAACTTTTCTGGGTCGCTGAGACAAAAGTGAATGTCAGAGTTACATTCTATTTATTACAAATATGACATTCTTTTAATGCACAGCATTAGAAAGTCGTGAAAGCTCATCTCTACTGTAAGATGGTTATGTTAATCCATTTTACCTCCAAGCAGTCCTTTTTCTTGTGTGTCAAGGCACCGCAGTTTTCACATGCTCCCTTACGAAACTTAGTGGTGACAGAACCCTGTTTGAAGGGGAAAAAAGGAGAGAGAAAAAGTTATTAAGATCATTTTTATGTCAAACTGAATTGGCTACATTATAAAAACCAATTTATTCACCATCACCTCTCTCACTCCTCTCTTGTACCACTCTCCAATGGATGAGTACTGCTGCTCAATTTCACTTTGTGGCCTCTGATGCTTTAGTGTGGGCCTTTTGGAGGGATCGATGTACCAGGGCACTGATGAAATGTACTGTGGGATGTGAGGGTTGATGTCTCTGAAAAAGAAAAGAACACAAGCAGTTCAAAGTGATGTTTGCAACCGGAGCTTCATTATAAATATGACAATAAAAAGTCACTTTACCAAACGTAGACATAAAGTTAATCAGTTAACTTATTATTAGAAGTACCAGTCAGCCTATGGAAGCAGTTGTTTAATGTCTTCTTGTGTTACTTTGGAGAACCTTTTTTATGGTTTTGTCATTAGGTTTATTCCAACTTCGGTTTGAAGACAATTAATTTACAGCAGAAAGCTTATATTACAGACTGAGGGCAGTTGCCTCATGCATGACATATGTGAAGGATGGTAGAGATGAAAAAGATACCCATGTTTAATGCTAGCAAGTGTTCACAGCAACTCAAGACAGCTGTGTCATGGCAGACTCAAGCAAAAAAAGCCCATTATCGTTGAAAATATAAAAAACATGGCGCATCCAGTTTCTTAAATGCATGTGATTGCTGCTAGCTTGGTTGGACAAAATAAGCAATCTCAATATGTCACCCTGGACTCTTGGAAACTGTGATGAGCACTGATTTTTTTTCTAGACTAATCAAATAAACCATTGCGGAAACAATCGTTAGATAAAATCATTGTTAGCTGCAGCTCCACCCAATATGACATGAATGTGGCATTCACCAGGTAGGGGAGACCAAATGAAAGATGCCTTACATGTACATTTAATATTCAGCATGTTAAGTTTTATTCAAGGAAGTTGACGTTTACGATATGATATTACAATACTCTGGTCCCTGCTAGCATCCAGACATAACACAGCTGTAAGCTGAACTGGAGCACCACTCTCTGTGCAGACATAAACTTACTTTCCCTCCTCGTCCACCTCAGCTGGAGCGTTTCCCAGCTTCCTCTGCTCCTCCAGCTCCTTCTTCTTCCTCCAGTCCTCCCTGGTCATCTTCTTGGGCTCATCCAGCCCCACGATCCCCTCCGAGCTAGTCGCAGGGTTGGTAGTAGCCTCCTCGGTCATGACTGAACCTGCCACCAGAGATGCACCTCATTTCATTACCTCTCAGAATCGCCAACTAACACAGCGACGTGTGAACACAAACCCTTCCAGAATAAACATCTCACTGTTACCAACCCAGCAGTGAGCGCAGTTTGTTTACCATAATACAAGTTTAAAAAGAAGCTATTTCGTCACTATAACGTTAGCCGATCTAAGTTAGCTGTTTACCCTCTGAGTGACTACAACGTGTAGGAAGCAGTTTATCTCATACACACTGATTAAATAAATAACCATACCTTGGTAAGATCCAACTAATGACACGGTGGTTGATATTTCTCTCGTAAAATTGTTACTTCTCTCGATACTGAGCTGTGTTTAAGCTGCTCCGTTGTGTTTGGACTAACACACGACCGTCGCCATTTTACATCAACTGCAGCTACGTCACATCCGGTCTTCCTCTGTGGCGTTGATATCACCAGTCACCGGCGGAAGAGAGCGACTTCTTGTCGACACAGCTGCCGCAAGGACTGCGTTGTTTTACACGATGGTGCCATCTAATCGATACTTGAACTGTCAGAGTGCTCAAAAGCACTAAATGAACTGATAAAGGGCCCTACAGTGCTTCCATGTATTCATTATACTGATCTGTCTCTGTCTTAAATGGAGACCATTTCTGTTTTATGACATTTTTACTTTAATATATGTGTTACTTGTGTTGCATATTCCTAAATGTATGTGTTTAATGATTCTCAAACAGTAAATCAGAGACCAGGTAGTATTATAGTGTAAAGTGTGAGGAAGAAAGGGATCAAAAGGGTCCTCGCCGCTCAGTTCTTCCCCCAAGAGCTTGATGAGGCCATGACTTATAATGACAAAGATTAAGAAAATAATGTCTACATAAGGCACAGCTTTAAATGGCCTGGACTGTGTATGATTTGAAAGGTTTATGATAATAATCTATGATGCGTATGTGATCTCGAGAGAGTAAGTTTGTAGATTGGCACGAGCCAAAATGCTCATTCTTGATATCTACTTTTAAGTTCTGACTAGGGGAAACGTAAAACGTTGATATCTGTAACTTAGTTAAAAACCTTTACCACTGACTTCTATTCAAACTCAGTTACAGGTAACTTTAACTCAATCCCATTACCAATTTTGACTAGTTGCAGTTCTGGTGATATGTACAACTCGGCTCTCACTAGTGGAGATGTCAACTGATGGAAAACCATTATATTCCAACTCGTGGCAAAATCATTATAGACATTTACTACTGCTCTGACATTACAGATATCATAAATAAAATACCAAGTATCTAAAATTTTGATCTGATTAGTCAAGATTAAAGTTATTTACATGTGGGGTTGAAATTGTAACAATGAGAACATCATTTCAGACGTCTAGAATTACATGTCAGATAACCGACATACAATTGTTAAGAAATTTCTACTCACCAAAATGGTGACATATCTGGAATGGTTTGTTGATATTTCAGACATATCGGAAATGCGACACTAGATTTCCACCATTCTCAATCTTTTATCAACATGTGGAAATTCAACTTTAGACATCTGTTATCGTCATTCTCACAAGGGAAAAGGGAATTAGATATTTATAATCAAATTTTGTATATCTGTAAGTCAGTTATGAGCAGTCGAAATGTAATTTGTACCTGTGAAAATATATTTGTAACATATCCAAGTTGTTGAAATGTCACTTCCTCTAATGAAAACTAAAATAACTACAAGTCAGCCCTCCTGATTAAATGTAATCGGGGCTTCTTACCATGGTTAGCCAAACCTGGCGTGAAAAATGCAACACTATTTATAGAAGAAACCTCAGGTAGAAACACAATCAGACAGGTAACAAGAAGCACAATGAGTAACGAAAATCTACATTAAGAAGTAATGGCTTATTTATCAAACTTGCACTTATAGTATATAGCAGTGCTGCCTCAACTCATTTAGACAACAATTCTCATGCCAGATGTGACTGTAAGCAAAGGAAATATCGGATACCAAGTGAATAAGTACTTAGATTTTATTATCTAACTTAGTGAATGGGACAGCAGTGATGAATGAAAAACAAACGTTAGTTAAATCTGTGATGCTTTTTGACTCTTTGAAATGTTATGACATCACTTTGTTTTCTCTGCGTCTCCAATCCTGAGCTCTGACCTACCCGTTTGGAGGAAAGAAGGATGCACTTGCGGAACAAACGGGCCGATGTCGTAGTGAGATTAATCACCTAAAGCCCTCGATAGCTCCAGTGGGTTTACTTTTTTTGCATTCCTCAGAAGCACCAAGCAGGTATTGTTGTGCTTGACTGTAACATAGACCAGTGGGAACACTATTCTGATCGCTCTTGTAATTAGGACATGTTTAAGACAGTAACAACAACGCAAGATGCCGTTATGAAGACAGTTTGGTCAGGTGTAACTTCTAACCTTTTTCTTATATTCCAAAAGTTAAAAAAAGGCCAAAAAATGTAAACAATGTTGAGAACGAACAAAACAACATAACAGCACCAGACACAAATAAACATATTGACAGAAGTATAAAGAGATGGACTGAGCCAATCCTCGAGCCTTAGCACCAGTACACGTCCCCGCTGTCAGTCCAGCAGTCTGGGGATGAGAAGGCAACGCGGTACCAAAGTGAAGGCAGTGTCGCGTTCAGGTAGGTACCAAAATAACAAACTCTCGTAGTCTTTCTCTAATTTTGCCGTCCTTCGAACATCTACTGAGAGTTTCTGCTGAGTGGTTCTGAAGGAGCAGATGGACTGAGTCACTTGTCATCGTCCTCCACCCTCTCCCACTCCTCCACGTCCTCCACGTCGTCCCCCTCCACCTCTCCATCATCCGCATCTTCGTCCACATAATCACCCCAAGTGTCATACACGTCCCCTCCTTCGTCCTCCTCCTCGTTCTCCACCAGGTCACCTCCATACACCGGCTCATCCTCCTCATCTTCCACGATCTCCATCTCCTCCATTTCATCCTCATCCTCTTCTGCTTCTTCTTCTTCTTCTTCATCGTCGTCTTCGTCATCATCATCATCGTCGTCGTCGTCTTCCACGTCTTCCATCTCCAACCCACACACCTCCCCGTCCTCCACTTCCCCGTCCTCTCTCTCGTCCTTGGAGGAGGTGGGGGTGGAAAACGTATTCCCTTCAGTCCTGTCTGCAAGGTATGACCTGTTTGAGGGGACGAAGCTCGAGGTAGCAGTTTTTGTGTTGATGTAGAGGCGGGGAGGCGGCCCTGGCAAGGCTGTCGCAGCCTGGCCAGCAGAGGAGGTGATGGGGACGGGGCCGGCTCTTCTGGAGTCTGGGACCAGCATGAGGGGCGTGGCCCCGGGCCTCATGGAGGTCATGCTGGGCACGTATTCACGGATCTCCCCTGGCTCCAGCGGGTCAGGTCCACAGGGGTCATGTTCGCTGCAGGACAGCTTGCCATCCAGCTTGGAGATGAAGAGCATGCCTTCACGATGCTCCTTACAGTACGAGCTGGGGCACATCTCACAGAACGATGCTGCCTCTTTACCACAGATGTCACACTGGTGCCAGGGACACTCCCATCGCCCTGGAGACAAGAAGAAAATACATCTTGTTAAGTTGTTAACACTGATAAACCTGTTTTGAATAACAAAAGCTCCGTCTTATAAAACACATCTACACCCTGCTTAAGGCTTTAGTAGCAAAATATGTGCTCCGAGTTGTCCTGACATAAACAGTATCAGCGCTCCACCTCTACTTGCCTGCAGGCCTCTTGGCCAGGTTGAGACAGTCAGCGTGATAGACCTTCGGGCATCCCGGCTTCTTGCAGGACACTATCTGGCCCCCGTCACCACAGCTGAAGCACTCGTCTTCCCTCTCCTTGGTCACTTCTTGCTTGGTCTTCTTCTTCATAGGGACCCTTCTCTTCCCTTCCTTGAGTTTCAGTTTCTCTGCTGATGGCTGGTTCTGAACAAGGAAAAGAAAGATTACAAGACAGCTCTTCTTCAAAGTTGTACAATAAGGCAAGTAAAGTCTCAACTGAGGGGTGAACATGTGCTCGTGCTGCGATTTTAACTGTCCAACATAGGCGTTTACCTTTGGCCGAACACCCAGGAAACCACTACAGTTAGGTGCTCCACATTTACAGACAGTTTTCCCATTGCCGAGACACTCCAGGTTGTAGTTGAAATTCAGCTCCACACCTAAAGTATAAGTTGTATTAGATGTATGCTGCGCCAGACATTCCTACTGTTAGATAACACAAAAAGAGGAGTAGGCCACCGCTCAAACCTTTTGGGATGTCTTGTAGAGCAAACAGCCCGACCCTGGTGTCCCCGTTCACAGTCCACTTCTGAGTCTCACAGTTTGGCTGACAGCAGTGGTTCATGAAGCGAGCCTGGTTCCCTTTGGGCCCGGCATCAATGATCCGGTCCTGGAGGAACAGAAAAAAAAAAAAAAATGATTTGCACAGAGCATGTGACCTACATTATGAATCCAGTACATTGCAAAGCTCTGTCGCATACAGAGTGTTTGTAGCCTACAGGCTCAGAGAAAGGGTTGGGTCATTTTAAGAGTACCGATCACATTATGTCAGTACTATGTTTAGTGCATCTGTGTGAGAGACTAATTTAGATTGTAAAGAGAAAGCGTGAGTGTGAGAGCGAGACCACGCAACGCCTGCAGCTTGTACAATTACAGTGAGTCACGGTGATGGCGAGCCAAAGTCACAGTTGTGGTTACACTTTTCAAAACTCCACAAAGTCAACACTTGCTGCAGTATGTGAAATCAAAAGGCAAAGCTGACTAGACAACACTCTCTGACCAGGGGAAACACCTGCTCAAACACAAACTTTATGCACAAACTGAAGAGCGTAAATTTTTTTTTTGTTTTTACTAGTATGACTCATCAACACGCTTTTAGTTTTAGTAAGTCTGAAACCTCCATGTGAAACCAATAGTACTTGATTTGCTTAAGTTACAGAGAAATATTACACTATACAAGCACTGCGGTGGTGACAACATGGCAGAAAATGCCAGTGTTTCCTCTAAGTCTTTGAATAAGGAAGACTAGACTCTGCAATTGCGTATTGCTGCCCTCTACTGTTTGTTATTAGCGGGGTTTGTGCACATTTTCCATAATCAAATTCAATCAAATTACATTTATACAGACACAGAATTGTGGCAAATTAGGCGGGAAAAAACAGAAGTGTTTGTTTCATATTGTGTCACCTCTCTGTATTTAGACATAGAATCCTAAACAACATGGCTGAGCATATATGAAATAACTTATTATGAATGTAAAGCAGTTACAATTTCAAGCACTTTTCAAACCTTTAAAACACCACACTAAAAGTTGAGCGTTTTAGAGTTTTAACATAGTCCAATTCTGGGCTGAGATTCCATCATTTTCTTCATTTTAATCCAGTTATCTAGACTGAGGAAAGTGTGCAGAGTAAAAACCGCTTCACTAGCTGCTCACAGGTCTTTTAAAAGCTTCCTCCTCTGAAGCAACGCTGGCACTACACTCCATCTGCTGACATTTTTTAACAACTAAAATTCCATTTTTGTTATGACAGAGAAAGTTAAGTACAGATAAAGGTAATGTTGACTACCAGTACCAGTGAAATTGACAATCTGGAATCAGGAAATGTACCTGATTGGGTGCCGGTACCTTAAGTGGCTCCCACTGCCAAATTAATTTGGTCGGTACCCTTCAGAGTACCCAGTTCAGTATTCAACCCCAACAATCAGAATCACCTTGTCCAGAGTAAGCATGTAGAAGTTACAGATGTCGTTCTCTTGCGCGTGTTTGATTCTGGCTCGACATTCCTCTTCATCGATGACCTCTCCCACATATTCACTCACAAAGGCTCCCTGCGGAATAAGAGAGAAAGAACAGGCAAGGTTATTAATCAGCACAGAGAGATTCATGTGATGTGAGTATTATAGTCACACACATTTGTCATCAAGTGATTTCTTCTAAAATACCTTCTTGATGTCCGACACAGCACGCAGACCCCAGCCGCAGGACAGCGTCCTGTAAATCTCCACATTTGTGTACTCGCGCTTAGTGAAGGCCTGGTTCTGACAACGCTCCCCTGCCGCACACACCTGAGGGTGGCACTCGTACATCAGCATTCGATTAATGCACTCCGAGTCGATGCCACATGGGTTCTCGTCAGACGCCTTACAGTTACAACGGGGGATCTCGGACAGATCAGCAGTAATGATCTGAGCCTTCCCAACTGGCCGGTTTACCTGAGAGACAGAGACGGGGGGGGTGATGTTTTCACCGGAGATCTCAGTGAACTGCTCTTTATGTCAGGCTAGAAAATAATAGATGAGCATGTGGTGACATGTGATACCCTAATGTGCCGGTACGGAGGAGGTTTCTTGTCATTCTTTCTGTCCTCCTGAAGCTGCTTCAACTCCTTTTCTGCCTGCAGCTCTTTGAAACGCTCCGCTGCTTCAGTCAGCGCTGAAAAGACAAAATTAATGAATTAAGAGGAGCAGGAACACATGTTTAACACAAAACGTGAACACAATTAATGGAAACAAGTACATACCCTTTTTGTACACTGCATCTGCACCTTTTCCCATTTTCTCTATGTTGTGAGTGTCACCCTCCATGTACGGGAAGACTCTGGCCTGGTACGTCCACACAAAATCTCTGGAGCCAAAGAATTGCACTGGGAACTCTCCCACCTCGTGTTTCATCCTCAAGATGTTACTTGGGACATCTCTGGCCAGACAGACTTCTGCAGGCCACCACCTAGAGAGTTAGATCAGTTTTTAGAAATGCAAATACGGGTGTGTTAGCTGTGGCTTACAGCTGGCGTTGCATATGGGGAAGTAATGCCAGGTGATATGGCCTTAAAATAGAACCACATTATTTGTGGGCTTAATCGTGGTACATGATATATATTCTGAAATCTCAATCAAATATCACTAAAGACCACATATTTGTGATCAAATACCTTGAATGGCAAAAATATCGCAGGGATGACTACTGTACTTTCACAAAATGGTAACATAATGAGATGTTTGATAAATAATTATCAGTTATGTGGATGTAATGACTAGGTGGGTAACGGCAAGTTTGGACAAAGTAGAACAGTCCGATAAGTTCATCACTTTACTGTAATGCAGCCTTTCAAAACCAGGACAAGACAACACTCACGACAGATCAATGTTGCACCCTCACCTGTATCGTCCCCATTTAACCCACAGTATGTCTTTAATACGAGGCCTCTTTCCAGCTTTGCAGTCGTTGCAGAACCAGCTGCCCTGTGGCATCTCCATATTCAAACACTCCTGATGGAAAGCAGCAGGACAGGATTCACAGCACAGCAGACTGCCCCCTACAAAATCACAGCAAAACACACTGATTAGTTGATTGCTTATCCCTTTAGTTTTTGATTGGTCCATAAGATGTTCAGAATCATGACAATTTGCAATCACATGTTGTCAGAGAACAAGGCGATGTCTTAGAATTGCTTATTTTGTCCATTCAACAAACAGGGGAAATCAAGCAACACTACACAACTGTGAGGCATAATCAGTAAAATAAAAGCCAAATACTGATATATTATCAAAATTGTTTATTGTCAGCTGATCTATGGTGACTTATTTTAATAAAGCAATAAAAATGAAGACAAGACACAAGGAGATAATATCTGTGTTAGTCATGATGGTACCAAAATCAAAACATGCTGTGATGCAACTTTCTTACATATTCATGTTAGATTGCGTGCTCACAGGTGTGTGTGCGCGTGGGTGTGTGCGCGTGTGCATTTGTGCGCAGAGTAAGCATACAAACGGAAGGAAAATCCATTCCACAGATAGATTTTTAAGCGGCAAAACGAATGATTCTCTCCTGAAGAAGTAAGCGCAGTGCATTTTCCAAAGCTTTTTTTAATTAACATTTGAAACATAGACACAGTTTGGAAAGGTCTGTTAAGATCCAGGTTATTTTACAGTTTCACACTTTTACTGCTATTATTGTGCCTGTATTTATATTATATGTTAAACTGTTTTGACGGCAGTTTAAAAAGACTTACCTTCAGAGCAGACAAAGCACCAGCTAACATTGATGTGTTCATGGTTCTTGCAGCCCTTGCGGGGAGTGAAGTGGTTTGGACAGAGGAAGCTGTTGTTTGCCAGCACCAAGCTGCCTGCTGCCATACAGTTGTCATTGGCATGATAGGCCACAGGGCAGCGTACGCACCGAGCCAACCGACCTACGATAAAAATACAGGGAAGCAGCGAGACAGCTTAATTCATGCACATGTGGACAACTAATTAAAGTATTGTTACAATAACCAGACAACACACTGTGCTCTCAGTCCAATGAATACTTTGTGGAGCTGATAATCAAAAGATAAGCTACCACAAAGCACAAGAAAGGAATCGTGTAAATGGTTAAATAAGCCAAAATCCTGCTCAGTAAACTTGAATTTGACTAGGAATTGGTTAAACTTGGTCTAAGTGTGCCAGGTCAAATTGTAAAAATTCCTACACAACACACACTACATCAAGGATGTTGTACGAACAAAGCATCTCAGGCTGCTGGCTCCATTTCTAATGGCACATGAGCAGAGATGACAAAGAATCATCACCTACAGCTAGTCTATTAGGTATAACATTTACTCAACCAGCCCAAAGCTCCAGAGGGTGAATTATTCATAAAAGATTAATCATTAATCACCAAAACAAATCCTGATGTCTTAGGTCAAGCCTATTAATAATAGTTTAATAAATTGTTTTTTCAATGAGAATGTCTTATTAGCTGGTAAGCAGGTGAGGTCAGCTTTTGCCAACTTGATTCAGGAGCATAAATCACCATAAATGACTTTTTACATTTTGTCAAATGACAATAAATCAATTCCATTGGTTAACTAGTACAGCCCATAGTCCAAACTAAGCAATTATACTGCATGGAAAAAACTGACAGAAGATCTCAGATGTGCCCTTAATGTAGAAATGTCTAAATAATTTCACTTTTTATGTGCCTGTGACTGAGCTCTAAAACATGGACTCTATTCTGCTTGTGCTTTAAATCTGGAAGAAGCCGTCCAGTCACCCCTGGTGGAGAAGTGACATTTCAGACTTACAGCTAAGCTCTATTACAGGGCTTTTTGCTCTAGTTCTCAATTTGGTGTTCAAAAAGAGATAAACACGTAGTCGAGGCCGCCTCTTATTTACTCCTTCTAATTACTTATCTCTTCATTCTCTTTTTAATCACTACAACAGACAACTTTTACAAGCAAGCGTTTCCAAGTAGTATGGTTGTTGGCGCCTCTTTCACAGACAACTTGATTGTTTCCATTTCCCTCAGCAACAACACAGGACAAAATGTGAGTTTATTCAATCATTTAGTCTATACAAGAAATGGATGGGCAGCAAACCATCCTTTTCCAGGGTGACCGTGTGCCCGGTGGCAGACAAAACTGTATAGTGATAGTCAGGGTTTATAGGAAGCCAATATAAATGCTTATAGTTTCGTAATTCTATATCGATTACATTGTGCAATCGTCATTTACTTTATGATAAGAGGTTGAAGCAGAAATGTTCTGGTTTAAACACACTTAACTGCTTCTGTGTATGACAAGTGCTATAAATATAAATATGTAATATATAATATATATAAATATGTACTGTGAAATCAACAGGTATCATTTATTATGAGGTTTAAATCCACAGATAAACCCGGAGCATACCTTTAGAGCAGTTGTTGAGGGGGTTGGTGATGTGGCAGGAGAGACACACATGCAGAGGGCAGCGAAAGCCTTTGTTATGTGGCTGCGTGGCTGAGAAGGCGAGTATACAGTCGGTGTGGTAGAACTTCCCACACAGTGGTATCATGCAGCGCTTCACCCCACTACCAGACTTCTTACACACAAAGCACACGTGGACACCTGAAAGCAACAGAAAGCATTTATTAACTCACACATGTAAGAGCAAACACTTCATTTCATCATCTGTGACTGACACTAGGTGAACCTACCAGTGTTGCATTCACGACAGAGGAATTTTCCCTTGGGAGCCGCTGACAGGCCAATACACTGCGGATGAAAGGCTCCATAACAGTGGCCGTCACACACCAGCAGGTCGCCTGTCCTCTCACACACCTGCATAAAAAATACCAGCAAATACAGAATAAGAAACATGATGATGATCTCTCTCTATAAATAAAAAAAAAGAAATTATGTGTGAGAACAGAAGCCAAGCCATACAAAACATTTCACTTTTTGGTGGGTGATCTCACCTGACACACATTCTCCTTTAAGGATGTGGCTCCTATTTTGCCTTTAACATCCGCTTGGGAAGAGAGGCTGTCATTCAAACCAACAGACAGCACCTACGGAGATAAAGAAGGGGATATTGTCACTCAAGCACAACGTTACAGCAAGGCTACAGGTTATTTTCCTCTCGGATAGATGACCAATCATTGAACATGCGCACCTCTGGTTTGGGAGTTAGTGTTCCAGTGTGTGCGTCTTGTTTCTCCTCTGTGTCACAGGCCTCCAGCTCCACCTCCGCCTCCTGCTTGGGGGTATTAGATTCTCGGGGGCTGGAAGGTCTTTCTGACGTGAGGTCCTCGAGGAGATCTTTGCCATCTGAGTGCTGGGGGGCAGGAGCAGGTGCAGGTGCAGAGGACGTGCTGGATACAGGCTTCTCCTTCTTCAGAGATCCAACCTATCCAATGTCAGATATCATTGTGTTTAGGATAGTTAAATGTATTTCTAACACCACACTGTTTGGTGGGATATGAGTATAGGAATTGTATTTGTGTAGTACCTGAGTTTTCTTGACTAACACTTTCATATCTGAACCAACTCCACTGTATCGCTTTAGATCCTAGAAAACAGAAAGATGGTGGGAAACAGTCAATATTTCCAATGCTTCTCCAAAACACTAACTGGACTGTTTTGTTTTTCCCCTTTCTCAGAGATAGCTGGCTGGTACACTCCCACACAGCCATTGAAGTCTAAACATACCTTCTTCTTCGTAGGAGCAGCAGCCACTTCTTCTATGGCACATTCCAGCACCCTGTGCGACAGCTTTCTTGGCCTCTTTCTTTCTTGTATTAATAACCCTGTATCTGAAGTAAAAAGAACAATAATGCAGCATCTGTTCAAATGTCATCTCATTATCAAATCATTCAAATATTCTCTCCAGCAACATCTGTCTATTTTACATCATACAGCAAGATGGCTTACACTGGATTAAAGATAATATCCAGCAAAAATAAGATATTTTAAATTATTTACCAGATTCAGGAGGTAGATCAGTTTCTTCTGCCGCCTCTGTGTTATGAGAAGGTTGTGTTGTGGTTGGAGATACGGAGGCTGCAATTGGAGAAAGCTCATCCTGAGATGGACTCTGCTCCGGCTCTGAAGGAGCCTCGGCGGGCTCTACAGAAGGCGAGGACGAGGTCGAGGCTGAGGTAATAAGTCCTGGAGTTGTGCTGAGATCATGAAGTGCTGTCATCCCTGATGTCTGCTCGTAAACACATATAAAACAAGCAACATTGGAGTACATCAAATACGTTGTTTCCATTTGAATACACAGGATGAATTCACCAATGTTTCCATTTGTTTCTAGAATGAGATGTTGTTGAAGCCAACATGAATTTTTGCTAATAATGGTTCTGTATAATCATTTATGACCCATTAGAACTGTGTGGTGGGATTTAGTTTTGTAATCTGGTGTATTTGAGACATGTATGTGGGTGTGTAGCCTCAATTCAATAATAGTATGCAGGGCTTGAGGGCCGCAGGTGGTGAACCGGGCTGTGTTAAGGCGACTGTGGTCAGGGGGGCGCATACTTCAAGTGTTACTGAGCCAGGGGCGAATTGCCAACTTTGAACATTGTGTTTACAAACCGCAATAAACAAATCCAGAGCTCATTCTGCCTTGAAGCTAGCAAAAAGACCATAACTGATGGAATTATGTGCTTATTTGTACAGTCAGAATAGTGTGATTATTATGGTGTGTAATTATACTCTAAAAACTTACTTACTTCACACATTACTTCTGAAAGTACAGGGAGGTTAGTTTTATATTCACAGTGAAGGGCAATTGAGATTGTAGCGGAATCTGCCGGATAGACAGTAAGTCTGGGTTTCCTAATGGGTTGTAAAATTTGCCTGAATGTACTGTAGTTGCGGTGTGCTCTCACTTCTATTGTTGTGAAACTACAAGGAAGAAGACTATCTTACCATTTTGGAAGATTCTGAGGTGTGTTTCTTTGATTTCTTTTTTGGGACAAAAATTTGTTCGTAGTCCTCAGTCGATTCCAGGAGCCTTTTAGTGGGTTTCCGGAGACGTTTGTTCTCTGAATTTCCTGTATATACACATGTGAAATACACATTTATTCACTTGTCAAATATAAATGTTTAAAGCGACATGCAAATGAGGCTGAATCCCCAGCTGATCAAGATGAAGTCCTAAGCGTCCCATCACAAGAACGATACAGTTTATCACTCATTTGACCACCTCAGTGGAAACTAGACAGAAGCCGTTTGTGTCTTACCAGCAGAACTGCTCGTCTCTGAGGTGAACGAGTCTCTCTCTGCCTGCTTCTCAACTTCCTGATAAAGATCTGGCGATGCTTTCATGGCGTAAGACCCGTTCATCTCAGTGGAGACCTCACTTATACTTTCAACTTTATTTTCAGCAGCCTCCTCAACCAACTGCCAGCGTTTCTTTGGAGCCACTGTGGATCCTGAGTTCTTATTGAGGTAGCTGGCCGGAGGATCAGCAGCAATGGGAGGACGAGATCGAGGATTAGCCAAGTCGGCGTGACCACTAACAAACTCTCTGCCATAAGCTAAGTCAGCCAGGTCTGAGGAGAGGCCAGGTATACTGAGTTTCAGTTTGGCAGGTAGTCTTTGTTTTCTACGCTGCTTGTCTGAGGACCCAGTCTGAGAGTGAACAGGAAAGTCTTCACAATGGTAGGTGTCAGCTGTCATGATAGCTTTAGTCCTATTCTTGGGTTTCACCGCTCTGTTTTGGGATGTTGTGGATTTCCCTGACTGCCCATTCTCTGTTTTGATCCTTTGTGCGAAACCATCACAAGAACCTGTGTTTCCTCGGATAGAAGTAGGGATGACCAGGGGTTCCTCTTTGATCAGGACTGGTGATGGGGGCACAGTCAGGGGTTTACCTTTTTTTTCTCTGGTATCATGCATATCTTTCAGGAGCATCAGAAAGGTACTGAATTTATAATTAGAATCAGGCCGGAATGCGGTCGCCTCAGAATCACTACTGTCCTCCTTTACTAAAGATTTAAATGTTAGTTCCTTGGGATCTTGGAAAGCATCCATTGGTGACAGCGATGAGGACGGGGAGCAAGATGAAGAACGATCTGGCATGATCTTTTCTGTCTTGATCTCGACAGGTTGCACAGTGGATACAGTAGAGCCTAAAAACTTGGGTTTCATCAATGAGCCGTTACGAATTTGTTTCTTGTCAGGCTTCCTTGAGCGCCTTTTTGGAGATCTGTGATTTGTAGAGGATGATGCATTGCTGGGAGATTCCCAGTGTGGAGACATTTCAGTTTTGATGGGTGCATTAGTAGGTGTATTAGCAAGACAATCATCAGCGTGGGCATCCGTTGAGATTTGGCTTGTGGCCAGTGCATCATTGAGATCTGTGTCTTCCTCTGCTTCCAGAGCTCTCGTCATCAGACGACTGCTGGCAGGAAGATTCATAGAGTGCTTTACAGTTGAATTGTAAGACAATTCATTACAGCTGCCCAAACTCTGTTCACAGTCTGAATCTTTAGGTGTCAATGTCTTTGTTAAAATGCTAGAGGATTCACAGGAGTCTACAGAATGGTTCATTTTTTCCGTAACCTTTGTCTTGGCTTGAGTCGAACCCTTTTCTTTTCTGACCGATCTGTTTACATCCTTTATTGGAGAAACTGCTGTGCGTTTAGGACGATGCAGCATTGGGACTGAATCCAGGTCTGCATAAGGTGAGTCCTTTCGCTCTTCTTTCAGTGCATGAGTTGTAGTATGAAACTGATCCATCACATTGCTGATGGTTGATGACTCCTTTGATCCGCCAACTATATGGCCAAATATGTCTGACAAACATTTCTTTTTCTTTTTACAAGCTTTGCTCTTGTTGGATTGAATTGCAGCAGAGTTTTTGTTGAGATGGGGCTCATTTCCATTAGGGGCCACATTGGGTGATGGGGGTCGACTCGGGTCCACAGAGACAGAGGGGGCCTCCTGTGGCTTTACAGTAGGTAATGGACTGGGCACACACTCTTCTCCATTGACAGAAATCACGCTCTCAGTATTCCTTCGTCGCTCCGGGAGAAGATACTCAGCTTCTGCCACACTGACTTTCCACGCAGTCAGTAAACTTTTAGGTATCTGCCAGGAACAGAAATAACATTTAAAACATTGTTCACCTTAAGATTAGATCATATTTTTCAAGGTGTTTCAATGAGTTTACCGTATACTTGTAGTCTTTCTCCTTCTGCTTCCCTCTCCGTCTAAGCACAGGTAGCTCTTCAAACTGATGACCTCCTTCAAAAGGAAGAACGGCATTTCCTGGTACCCAGGCGCTTTCTACAATCTCCCCAAGTGTCTCCAGGTAATACATTCGACATGGACGGGGACTGGGAACTGTAACAAAATTAAAATAATGATCAACTTATTTTATACTTTGCACACATAGTCTAACTCCTTCGATAGGTGTTACCTGTCAGGTAAAGGTCAAGTTGTGGAGAACAGTTTATTATCAAATCATTATCAAACCTTCCCGTTTTCAATGCGTTTTATGAGTGAAACCTCACCTTTCATCTTAGTGCTTGTCCCCTGGTCTGGGTCACAGGTGATATGGCAGGGCCACCAGGGCCTTCTGTTGAATTTGGCCCACACCAAGTCCCCTTCTATGTATCTCACGGCAGGAAGAGGCTTTTTCTTTGGGCTGTTGGACTAACCAGGACAATTGAAATACTTTAATATGTAATGCAGAAGACGGTGGTACTATATATTACATTGTTGGTAGCAAATAAAAAAATTCTGTTATGATTAGACTGACATTCTGTGTCATAACAAATTATTTGACAAGATCATCTTTTGTATTCATTTACTTCAGCATCCCAATCCTGATGTTTTTTTTATTCATAGCTTGAACCTTTAAATTGATTTCTGTAAAAGCATTCAATTAGATTTAGCATTGCATTGTTACTAGGGTCTAGGGTTGGCAGTGGCTAGGTGGTCCAGGTATAATAAACATATACTTAAATATAACTTAGATGAATGTTTCCATGTACAACATCAGCATAGCCCAAAACCTTGGTCGTACAAAGGCTATAAAGTATTCCGGATGTGTCAGACTCACATTAGAGTTGGTCCCAGCCGGTGAAATAAATCCAGGGTCAACAGGAGAGTTAAGCTCACCATCACTGTCCGATTCCTCACCCAAACTCCATCCGTCTCTAATAGTCATTTCTGGCAGTGCACTGGGGCTTAGTGTAGGGTTGAGTTCAGATATAGTTTTAGACATCAGATTAAAGACAGTAGGTTTGTATGTTCTTTTATCCGCCCCTGAGCTGTTTGTGGTCTTACTGCCAGTAACAGTTTGGTCCCGACTCGACTTTGGGGAGTCCTGAAAAGGTGCGAAGTCCTCGCTACTACTGTGCTCCCCCTCCTCGTCCTCGTCCTTGATGTCACTCGTGTCAAACAGTGTTGACTCAAAATGCAGATAGCCATTGGGGATGGGAGAACAGCGCTCCAAGCTGTCAGGACTGTGAGAGGAGAAGCCATTTCTGTTGGCACCCTGCAGAGTCTCCAAGGGCTCCATGTCCTCATTGCCCGGAGAAGGAGGCAGCTGGACTGAAGGTGCCTCAAACTCGTCATCATCGCTGATTGGGCTTGCACAGTGCAAGTGGTTCCTAGGATGGAGGTCCCTGTCCAGGTCAGGCCTGTTGACCACAGTGTTCAGGTCCTGCAGCCTCTTCAGCGGGCTGTAGCAGTGAGATCGGTCTGGTTGGTTGTAACCTAGCACAGCTGGCTGTTTGAGGCTGGAGGATGACGGTTGATCTGACCCACGTCTGGCGATGCCACATTGGTTTCCATAGGAAGTGCTCACAAGACCGTTGAGGGGCCTCCGCTCCGGCTGGCCTTTGCCAAACACTGAGCCTACCCTAACAGGAGGTCTGTATGACTGATTCATGTTGTCACGGCTATATCCTGTCAAAGAGAAGAGGCA
Organism: Sparus aurata; assembly: GCF_900880675.1. Taxonomy (NCBI): domain Eukaryota; kingdom Metazoa; phylum Chordata; class Actinopteri; order Spariformes; family Sparidae; genus Sparus; species Sparus aurata. The sequence continues at coordinate 22,538,875 of NC_044204.1, read as the reverse complement.
GGTTAGAAATGTGCCATGTAATTTGTTTACCAACTACAATCTGTGGGAGCTGCGGAGGCTTGTGCACATTACAGTACAATAAAGCATGCTGACAGACACATAAAAACATTGGGGATATAGAGCGGCAGTCAGATCTAGTCCGAGAGAAACCTATTAAGGAGCATACCAGCAATGGACTGTGAGCGCACACACACACACTCGCACACACACACACACACTCACACACACACTAATAAAGCGATATTGCATGGCCTCCATACTAGAGGCCGGTCGGACGGCACAAGACAAAACACACAACACGCTCGCTCCTTCCCCACAGATCACTCACAAACTATCAGAAAATAGTACCGCTTTGTCTGACGGCTCTGGGTTCATGACGATCGCTGACTAGTACAGTCAATGGAGGAGCGCTGTGGCTGTAGTAGAGGTGCTGACACTGAGCCATCACAGAAACACATTGAGTGGCTCACACAAACAAGCTACAGCCACACACCGACATAGGAAGCTACTATTAACTCACCCAAAAAAAGAGGCTCTGATCGGCTCTAAGTTCACAACACCGTCAACACGTGGAAAACACACGGAAAAACTCACCATTTGGAGGTCGGTCACCGTGAAACCAACAGCGGGGGTTTGACAATGTGGCACAGAGCGAGTATTTTTCTCGGTTTGTGAAAGCGGATCTGCACAATCCCAGCTGCAGCAGCACTAGTAGTAGGCCAAGGCACAGCTCTCATTCTCTTCACTTCATCGCCTCATCAGCGGCGGCCCCCTGAAAAAACTGTCACCTAAAAATACACAAAATAACAAGTAAATCCCCATCACGCTGCAACACCACACAGCGGCGAAATTCAGTGTGCCACAACCGGTCCCCTCAGCAGCCACAGCGGCTTATTTACTACATGATTTTTGCCTGCTGTCGAAGTGCCCCGGTTATGTTAAAACAAGCCCAGACTGCCTGTGTTGGTGAGCAGCAACCAATCGGCACTGCTACCCAACCCCCCGTCTGCAGAGGGCCGTGACACTCACCCTCCTAACACACACGCACGCGCGCGCTCGCAAGCACGCACGCACACAAACACCGAACAGGCGCGCGCGCATGCACGCACATCCAGGTGAAGTTTGTAATAGTCAGTGGCGTTAAAAAATAAACAGCTACGCAGTGACAGTAATAATCACGAACGAATGAATGACCTGTTTTTTTTTTAAGGGGAAACATTTCTGCGCGTCTGCTCCATTGTGTCTCTGTGAGTCTCTACTGGCCGCTGTGGGCCTCGGCGGTGTCTGTGTGCAGCGGAGAGGCAGATCGAAAGAGGACGAAAGGATTGCAATGCGCAAACAGCCACACGGCCTCTCCGGTCATACCAAACTCCGTGCGCCATGTTGCCTCTCCACAGACTCCTCTGACATGAGGAAACAGGCCGCCAGGCGCTCAGGAAAAGACGAGAAAGAAGGGAGTCGGTGTGGCTGCAAGCGAGCACACACACTAAAAAAAAGCGGGTTTTGCTCCGATGTTAAAGCCAAGTGACCGTCCACCAGTAAAGATTTGGTGCGCGTATTTGTAAATCACACTGATACATATCCGCAAGAGCGCACAAAAGGTTCGCTGCGGCGGGCCGGTCCCTGAAGATCAAACAAAGACCGAGCAGTCTTACGCCGACATGACAGCAGAGGAACTTACCTCTCTGGGCAGATTTGTTAAATATGCTATCAAGGTGGTTGGCTCGTATCTCTGGGTGGTTCATTTCCCTGGCCTATTTGGCGAACAATACAGTAGAGACCACAGATGAATTCGATAGGTAACTTATTTATCCACCCTTACAGATCAGCTGTGTGGCGTTCACATTATAATATGGCTCTTTATTTGTGTCTTCAACCAAATCTGTTATCACGCTGAGTGACTCCACGTCCAAAAAGCTCGACGATGGATTTAAATTCGCCGTTATTTCCATTAAACAAGGGGTAAATAAGGTGTTATTACAAGGTTATCACTATTGTTTGGGGGCATGGGCCCCCTTGTGTCCACAGGGAGAATGACACGCTTTCGATTTGACAGGAAATACTTCTGTGGAAAAGACTATTTCTTTTATTTTGGTTTCACATACAGCACATAAGCAATTAATACATATTCCACAAAGCTTTTTTTTTTCTTTTCTGTTTCATGAAGTCATTTTTTCTTCTTCTAACGAATAAGGAGAACAACATACATGTAAATCTGGAAGTGCTTGTTAAGTGAGTTCTGTGGACAAAAACACGCCGTTACAGTACAGAATCAAAACTATATTCACAGAGTGCAGAAATAACAAGTGCTTAAAAGAATAGTATGCGTTGAGTTTTACCAGGTCAAGCAAATCTTTAAAAATGTATCACTGTGTTCCCATTGTAGGCATGACGCTAGGATAATATTACAAATTAAAACATGTATATAACTGGACAGCACAGAAAGGACAGCTACACATCCACATATTTATTCTCAGGAAAAAAGCTGATTTACTTGGCCGGTTGTACTAAAATGCAGTTTTTATAAATGTAGAAAATGTCACACGAACCTGGCCATAGAAATATTAAAGCAGAATAAGAGAGTGTCACAATTCAGAGGAACAAAATGCTTGAGGGGGGACAGAGATCCGCTCCCTAGAGAGGTTTGAAATGCAAACTGGTAAATACATTTTTGCCTATATCGATCAGTGTGATTAATTCGTATGCATGCATCTCTGCCAAAGTGGAATAACATACTAATTCAGTCATTTATTATGAGAGGATGAAGACAATGTCAAACACTGTACAATGAAAACTCAGTCAGAGCAGTTTTCTACATAATGAAAAGTTCTTTGCTCCACCACTTGAGAGAAATTGTGTTCCTCAGCATCCTCTTGCTCATGCACGCAAATGTTTTCTCGAACACTAGAGAGAAAAGCAGAAGAACTACTCGCTGGTTTCATCCACTTTGCCAGTGGGCTCACAGAGGGGTCTTTTCTCCATCGTGGTGTATGGAAAAGGAGGAACATCACAGCTAGTGAAGTCCAGTTTCTTGGGAACACCGCAGTTGCTAAAGTCAAGCTTCTTGAGCCGGGCTAGACTCTTGATGCTGCCGGGGGGGCGTCCAGGGCTGACCTTATATCCTGCTGCTTTGGTGGTACCAAGGGGCCTCCCCGGGCTAGTTTTGAAACCGGCTGCCCTAGTTGTTCCCAGTGGACGTCCAGTGCTTGTACGGTAACCAGCTGACTTTGTGGTACCCGATGGCCTCCCTCTCCGCCCTGACTTCGCCATGCCCTTCTTCTTCTTAGAGCTGTCTGGCCCTGCAGGCTCAGTGCCCCTGATTTTCACCATCTGAGGCCCGAAGTCACTCTGGGCATCTTGAAGTTGACATGCCATGACTTTGTGCATGCCCTGTGGCAAAGGGGCTAGGCCGGCAAGGGACAGCTGCAGACCAGGGGTTGTCTGAGAGGGGTAGAATTTGTTGGACTGGGTGCTACATAGATCAAAGTGGCTGGCAGGATGACAGTCCTCTGCCAGTCCACTCATACAATAGTCACTGTTGCTGCTGGTCACTTGATGCATCATTTTCTGTGGGAGTGCAGAGAAATATAAACATTAGGGAGCAACATGCACGCACACAAATACAAAGCTAAAGAGGCATTTTTAGGAGCTTACTTTTGGTGGAGCAAACAGGCCTTTTAGCGTTGCAACACAAAACACAAGTGATGACAAGACAAAGCCATGTCAAATACAGTCGTGGTTTGCAAAAAAACAGATGTCATGCCCAGCACTACACGCCTCATGTTTTCCTCCGGAAATGCTCAACTAATTTACGAAGGTAAAATGAATAGTTCGTACCTTATTTGTTGGTGGATGCTGGGCTGGAAAGGGTTAATGTCGAATCGCATACATTTTCCTTCTTTGGCAGCCACAACATCTTTGTGAAGGCGCTGCACGATCTACGCCCGGGCGTCCATCAGCACCGTCTTGAAGTGAGACTGCGATTTCTGCTCTTTATTTCATGTTCATTTAATCCTTTAAGCAGAGGTTTAGATGAGAGAGGCAGCCATTTTCGCCTGGAAAAAAAAATTAATAAAACAGGATGCGCTGACCACGCATGCGCACAGTGGCTTCCAGGAAACGCAGCAGCGGATCACCGTGTCACTCCGTGTGGTTATGCTACATTAAGACCATATTAAACAAAGAAGCATAATAATGGTAAAACGTGGGCCTGTAGCTGCGATACCAACAAGATTATTTATTGAAGCTCATCGAGTAACTACAATTACTTCACCGTCTACAGTTTCTCTGCTCAATTCAGTCGAGTTGCATGTGTATTGATCATTATCACTAGTCATTGTGAAGAAGTATGAGCATACAGCTGTCACAATTACAAAACATTCGATAACAACAACAACAAAGGCCAGTCTCAGTTTTTGTAATTTTTATTAACATCCATATGAACTTAAGCACAGACACTGGATTTATGGAGCACCTGCAGTGCTGGAACAGGTAGCAATATACATTTATCAGCGTTGGTCGCCTCCAATCTTTTGCAAAAATTAAGTCCACAGGACTTAAGTTTCCTTGATGAGCTTGGTCAGCTTCTGGATCTTTGTTTTGGTGGACATGTCCACGTACTTGTCTCCGATACTGACGATCATGCCACCCAGGATTGAAGGATCCGACTGTGAAGAGGACACAACGATTCAAATTATAGATCAAAATAACATTACTGCTGGAATTCAACCACCTTCACTTGCATTAAGATAAAATTACACCAACTTCAAAATGGTCATTGGTATGTGTGGGGGGTCATGAACTGACACTCTACCTTTGTTTCCAGCTTGATAGTTTCACCCTTCTGAAGGAAGCCATTGAGAGCTACTTTCAGCTCAGAAAGGCTAGCTGCATCCAAAGGCTGAAATGGATACACATTCATTGGTTGATTGTAAACATATTCACAGTGAAAATAATGCAATTAATTCCTTTAAAGTTCCTGACATGTAATAGGTACTGTTTATTTGAGGCGGAGATTCAACAGAAATACATAATTTATGTCCATCCATTTGATACCTGAGCAGTAGTGACAGAGCACAGGACCTCTCCACGGTGTGCACTCATCATCTTGCCAAAAGCAGTGATAACATCACCAGTAAGGGGAAGACGACCATTATCAGCCAAAACATCTGCAAAACAAAATAAGGGAAATGTTTGAGCAACATTCACTTTTTTGATCAATTGTATTTCCTACTGTTGGCCTTGAGTTGAGAAACATTATACAGTTAGACAAAATACAGTGTGCAGCACTCATATTGTAATACACCATTTTAAAATAAAAGATAGTCTTTGTGATTTCACCCAATTGGTCCAGCTTTATATGTTTTTCATATGTTTCTCAAATTAAGAAACATGCTCCAGAATTTATTTACACCAATATATCAATATAACTCTAATTCTGATGTGGACATGCATTGTGGAGCTTACAACTGGCCATTTGAATAGGTTTTTTAATCAACATTATTGATGTGAGGATAATTTTTTACACAACTATATGTCTCCTGCTAAACTGGAAACCTTGCACAACGTGATTAATTCGTGCTGTCAAATCGTCCAAAAAATAAATAAAACAAAACAGAAACTGACCTCTACACAGACTGTAAGACTAAAATGCAAAACATTGGTACAATGGTAGCATAGTCACAAAGTTTGACGATCCTTAGCTCCCTATGACCTTCATAGGTCCTTCAGAGCTTGTAGGATCCCAAGAAAGTGAGAGAGCTGCAGTAAATTTCAATTTGAGAGTGTACCTATAAACTTGACTATACAAACCGCAGAAGCATTTTATGATATGTGAGGAAGTGTATCATCATAAAAAAATTACTGTGATGCTGCAAAGATACACTAGTCTACATATCTTCTTCTCTAGATTTATGAAAACATGTTTGTTTGGTAGTGACCCTGACAAATATATCAATCATGATTTCAGTTTTCAATGAAAAAGAAATAATCGGGAAGCTAAAAAATTAAATAACTCCCAGATATGGTGAATAATATTGAAATCATAATATCTGCCAAAGTAGGCATTACATTTTTTTTATCATGTAGCTCTACTATACAGTCTGGACAAAACAATTAAGCAGGAATAGGTTTTAATATTGAACTGCACAAAATGGTTTTCTTATGTTGCTTACATCTTCAGAAAATAAGACAGAAAGGTTTGTGTATAGCATTATACATATAAGTCTGAATCACATTTAAATTTGGCACCAACTATAAAAACCCAACTTGTTAGTCAGACCCTAAATGGGAACAATTGAATGAAAACATGATGGAATTGCATAAACAAACCTAAGAAAGTAACAGCCTGTTAAATGTTCTTTACTTTGACTACTTTTTATTACAACAATTACTTATTCGTATCTGGTATGTGTTGGTGGACCACTATCCTTTGAGGGAAATGGTAAGGAATACTGTGTTACTTCCAGTACTTACCTCTACTGACCTTTCAAATAGGCTTTAACTTATTTTGGTTTTATGATGATGTGTATGGACACACTGCACTCACATATACACTAAACACTCACAGAGCCTACTATGGTCTACTTGGCTACGATTAGGATAATGCCATGTTGACAAACAGACCAAACATGTAGCAGAAATGAGGAAACTTAGCCTGGTCACTGATCACTCACTGATGAGGTTGATGGTCATGGGTGAAACCTTAGCCTTTGTAAGAGCGTCACCGAAAGTCTTCTGCTTGATGCTGCGCTTTACATGGGGATTCATTACAATACTGGAAAGTGTGGGGTCCTTGATCAGGGTCTGAAAAACAAAACGGCACACGACAAAGGGCAACTGAATTTAAGCGCTAGGAGAATGGTAGGTTGAGGTGCAACAGCATGGATTAGCAAAACAGGACACTGATCCGATCATTAATCCAGTGCTTGATTCCTTAGATATACAGCTATTTATCTTCATCACTTTGGGATGAAATGTTGAGGAAAACACTGCTTTAGTCATCCACTGACCTCTTCATCTTTTGATTACAATTAAGTGTAATACTAACAACATCGAGGGTCTAACAACATGTGGGCTATATAAATAAAATTAATTTGATTTGATTTATTTATTGATTTATTGATTTATTGATTTATTGATTGATTGATTGATTAATTAATTAATTAATTAATTACTTACAGAGACTTTTCCCAGCTCCTGCTCCACTTGGTCCAGTTTCTTCTGCTTGCTGGCAGCTGAGAACAGAGCGGTGGCATAGCGGCCCTCCACTCCATAAACCTGGATGGGAGGCTTCAGGGACATAAACACACAGATTAATTAACGCTACTTATGTTACAATCTTTGACGTTATGCTTCGTGCAATATGACGTTATTTACCTTGATCAGTTTTGAAACAGGTCTGACCACAGACGTGCTGAACTGACGGACCTAGAAAAGTAAAACAAAGCATGACATAAATACAGATAAACCAGAACTTGAGCTGATGCACTTCAGGCACGCTCTGTACGATTTACGTTAAAGACAGCTAGCTTCTAGGCTAGCACGTTAGCAGTCATTCAAGTGCAATGCTTCGTGTGAATTTGTTCGACATTTAGCTTTTCCTCCTGCTCTCCAGAGGGAATGCAACACTGTATACATTTCTAAAGCTGTTAAATGTTCGGTCGGAACAATCATGAAATGATTAAAAATCAACAAAATCATTGAATGTCTTACCTGCTGCCCTAGCATGTGTGCTGCCATTTTCTCCTACAGCTGTCCAGAGTAGAACGAGCGACTGCGCATGTGCATTTGAGAGGAAGGCGACTGGCTGTGGGTAATGTAGTCTTTTTGGTGTAGTTCACTCTGACAGCGGATATATCGGACATACAAATGACTTTGACAGGTCAAAAAATGTCTATCTGAATGGACAAGCATAGATGTTTAGAAATGCTGAAAATGTGTCTTTACAATGTCATTAAGTTGAAAACACCGCATGAAATCATTGTTCTGTTTTGTTTTTAAAGATAGAGCTAACATATAGGCTACTTATTGTGTATTTTGTCATTATTTATGTCTGAACACTGGCATGTGTCTGAGGTTTGTGTCAGTTTTCTGTGGCAATATAATCACAATAGAAAAGAAGTCTTCAACAGATGCTTGACCAAACAAGGAGCACACTGTTATTATTTAGTTATAGCCAAGGGCACCTGTGGCACATTCCCCTCATTTTTAAGATACGGATATGCAATACAACCAACTCTTTGTTCCAGATACAAATGCTGACCGCTACTTAGCCATGTTACAAAATAACAAGCATTACAAATATCTCTTTCACATAGTTTAAACCCATTTCAACAAAACTTACTGAGTGGTGTACTAGTCCTTTAATTTATTGGTGTCCTGTCTGCAACACACACAACTTCAAAGCCTCAAAATAAGATTGCATAGATGTATTCTTTTCCTTTTTATATCAATGTTTGTTTTTAATATTCTGTGATATTATGTGGTGATATTACTCTGTGATTTTATGCTTTTATCCTATGTAAGGTGACCTTGGGTGACTTGAAAGGCGCCATCAAACAAATAAAATGTAAAAAAAAAAAAAAAAAAAAAGTATTATTATGGCTGGCCAAATAGCTGATGACATTGGACACCTCTCATACAAGCCCTTCAACAATATTTAAACAACTAAATTAAGACAACTAGGTAAAGAGGTATGTGACAAGTATCTAGAAACGTTCAAATGTTTCTTTGAAGCTGCATATATGGATTTCTTTTGAGGCCACATTGTCAGTTTACATGTCCAGAGAACAAACATTCATTTGGAGTAAAGCACTGAATATTCCTTCTCTTTTAAACTATCTCTGGTGTGGTCTTCAGCAACTCCTAAGAAAATGTGTGTTACTACTTTCCTTGACTTTCCTCAGTATCCAGTTACTTCATGGTGAGCTGTTTGGTGCAGGGCAGCACAATGGACAGTTTATGATGTTTATGATCTGATTTGTAGTATCTAAAAACCAAAACAAGTAATGAAAAGAGTAAAGTGGTATTTCTCTGTGAGTTTGTCATAATTACTAAAAAAATACTTGTTGATTTTAAAAGAAAAAAAAAACAAAAAACTTTTAGCTATGGCCATACTTTCTGTTACAGGTTGCTCATCCACTTGTCTTCATATCTAAAATAAGGAACCAGTTATATCAGTACTTTGTTTTAAGCTAAATTTAGAGTTGGTTTTAGGTGTAATTATTAGCCAAGTTTAATAGCTTATTATTTTTCATGCCTCAAAACTGCCTTCCACAAAATGAAAAAAATAAATAAAAATCTAACTAGCTATAAACCAATCATTGTTTAACTAAGTTATCAATAATGGCCTGATCTGACTTCTGAGCTAACTAGTTAGCTAACTTTAAAATGGCTGCTTGGCTTAATTATTAGCTACATTTTACTAGCATATGGTTTTCCATGAGCCTCTCACAGCCACCCACAAAATGTAAAAAGGAAAATATTGTTACCTACTAGCTAACTACCTCACTATTACCCTAGCATTAATTACTACATTGCATCCTGATTTGACAGCTGAAGCTAGTTAGCTTCAAAGAGAGCATTTTTGGCTCAGTAATTAGCTACATTTCAATATCTTATTGTTTTCCATGAGTCCCAAAACTGCCACCCACAAAATGTAAATAGGCATATATGATAGCCCACTACAGTTAACTAACTAGCTATTAACCTAGCATTAATTACTTGAGTTAACAAGATAGCTAAGCTAGCTAGCTAACCTAGCTTTAAAAGGGCCATTTTAGAGTTGATGTTTTTATTAGCAACAATTGGCTACACTTTATTAGCATATGGGTTTCCACAAGCCTCTCAACTGCCTCATACAAAATGTAAATAGGCAAATACCATAGTTCACTGTATATGACTTACAAGCTATTAACCTAGCATTAATGACCCATATTAGTGATCTGATTTGACAGCTAGCTAACTAGCTAGCTTTGAAAATATTATTTTAGAATTGCTGTTTATTTGGCATGATAATTAGCTACACTAATAGCTTGTGGGTTTCCATGAGCCCAAAAAGTGTCACCCATAAAATGTAAATAGGCACACACAATTTTAAATATGTATCACCTCTGTGATATATTATATAACCTATCATTTACAGTTAGGTTACCATGTTACTCACCGACTAAAAAGTTAGCTAACTAACCTGTCAGTGTGTTGTTTTATTTTTGGCGACGTTGCTGTTCAACCGTTGGTCCTAACTGTTGCCGTTTCTTCCAGCAGAAGGCGGACCCAACCAGCAACATCACTTTTTTAAATAACCAACATTAATACAAAACACACTAACAACGTCAAATAAGATAAATACAGCTTAAAAACCTTTTAATTTCAATCGCTTCAAATTATAATAACAAGGCGGTTACACTCCCCCCTGAAGGGTCCGCCGGGGCTGCCATGACGTAAACATGATTTGTTGCTCAGCCTCGCTTTGGACCACAGTTGGCTGGGGTGGGTCTGTAATATCTCCGAGATAACGTTCGTTTTATCGGGCTTTGCGACATTATCGAGTCACCTTGGTCGTCCAACAAGGAGCGGTACATAATCTCTGTACGATGTGAACTAAACAGTTTAGTCCCTACCGACCTGCAGGGACGCAGAGCCGTTGACGCATTTGATCTCGCGGAGCGCACACACAGAAACACACACACACGCGCGCACATACAAGCTGCGAATGACCAGGGAGCCCGCGAGGACGAAGCGTAGCCGGGGCCATCGAGACGTGACCGAATAGCGAGAGGTTTTCCCGAGGATTTCTAAAAAAAAAAAAAAAAAAAAAACTAGTCGGCTCGCTAGCTGACAGCAACCCAGCCATGGACGACAAGTCATTTACCAAGGAGCTGGACGGATGGATTGAACAACTGAACGAGTGCAAACAGCTGTCAGAGAATCAGGTCAAAGTCCTGTGTGAGAAGGTAAGGTTTGCGCAGAGCTGTTAGTCATTAGCTCGCTGTAATGCTAGCGGACCGTTATCTGTCACACCTCCTGCACAGCAGTACAGCCTGGACCAACGTCAGCTAATGCATGTGGCCTTGCTTTGGAGCACACCATTTGGCTGCTGCTGCTGTTGCTGGTGCTGCATGCAGTACATTGCTATGGGAAACCGCTCGTCAAGAAGATGGAGGGGCATGGCTGCAAATATGTCTTCCCTAGCTACGCCCACTCCTGGTACCTCTTCAGCATTGGAGTGCACTGGCACCATAACAGTATAATACTCTGATACAGCTTTCCCTGGATGTAAAAGGATGAATATTCAGTGTTTATGTGTTTTTCTTTTTATCAAGGCTTGGTGGGGGGGGGGCAATGCCCATTTTGTACTCCCACACTGCACCACTATTAATCAATATCATCCTGTGTTTTCTTTTTGTTTTTTATTTTCCAATTAAGGCTAAGGAAATCTTGACAAAGGAGTCCAATGTGCAGGAGGTGAGGTGTCCGGTGACAGTCTGTGGAGATGTCCACGGCCAGTTTCACGACCTGATGGAGCTGTTTAAGATTGGGGGGAAGTCCCCAGACACAAACTACCTCTTCATGGGAGACTATGTTGACAGAGGCTACTACTCTGTGGAGACAGTTACTCTCCTGGTTTCTCTTAAGGTAAAAGAAGAAAAACAAATGGCCACTGATGCTGCTACTGATGCTGTAGCATACAAAGTATGTAGGAAAAAGACAATGTTTATGCCTGAGTATTCCTGCGTTTTGTTCATAAATACATGTTTGTTTGTAGGTAAGATTTCGTGAACGAATCACAATTCTCAGAGGGAACCACGAGAGCAGACAGATCACACAGGTGTACGGCTTCTACGATGAGTGTTTGAGGAAATACGGAAATGCCAATGTTTGGAAGTACTTCACAGATCTCTTTGACTATCTGCCCCTCACCGCACTGGTAGATAACCAGGTAAGGTTGTGTATGCAGATGTGGCACGGGATGATAGATATATGTAGTCTGTCAATTAATTTCTCTTTTTCTCTGTAAGATTTTCTGCCTCCATGGAGGATTGTCCCCTTCGATAGACACACTGGAACACATCAGAGCGCTGGATCGCCTGCAGGAGGTTCCTCATGAGGTAAATTCAGTCAATTTGTTGTTTTTTAGGAAGACTTTTTAAAACTTTGGCCACCTAACTACAGATGTAAAATAGCATTATGATTCATTCTGGTATTTTTGCTCATGTTTTATCAAATTGCACTGTCCCTTCCTCAATAAACTGAGCTGAGCTAAGTTTAAATTTGACATTAGAGGAACCTCTCTTACAGGACCTTCTAGGTGATTACGTTATTCTGTCCTTTACTTTCATAACATATGGATGTCAAAAAATTTAGCAGTATAATCGTGCATGTAGCTGCAAGGATGCTCCAAAGAATTTTACAATATTAAACAAGTTGATCCAAAGAAAAAAATCAGCAACAATAATAATAGTTGAGCAAATAGATCATATAAAATGGGCTTTTAGCAAATACGCCGAAAAAGGAACAGGATCTGGCTTTTCAGATGTGAATATTATATTTGTATCTGTTTTTCCTTGTGTTCAATGATACTGAACTATTGAATATGTCAACTTGAGCATTGGAAAACTGACATTTTTCCCAATTTCATGACAAATCATAGATCAATAAATACATTTGGAAAATAATCAACAGATTGATGATTGCCGTTTTATCAAAGTCTAACTTTCCTGTATCCCGAAGCTGTAGCGCTACATGTTGTATAGATTTTTGCATGTCCAACAATGAAACAACATCGATGTTTCTTCCATGTTTTAGGGTCCAATGTGTGACTTGTTATGGTCAGACCCAGATGATCGCGGCGGCTGGGGAATCTCACCCCGTGGTGCTGGTTACACCTTCGGGCAGGACATCTCTGAGACTTTCAACCATGCAAATGGCCTCACTTTGGTTTCAAGAGCCCACCAGCTGGTGATGGAGGTACTTTAACTTTGTTTATCCACTGTCACCTGTTCTGTTGTTTCCTTGGAGACACTGCAAGATGCAGCTTTGTCATCACATGGTGTGAATTTATAATAATATAACGTCCTGATCTAGGGTTACAATTGGTGCCACGACCGCAATGTAGTGACGATCTTCAGCGCACCAAACTATTGTTATCGATGTGGAAACCAGGCAGCAATCATGGAACTTGATGACACGTTGAAATACTCCTTGTAAGTAAAGTTTAAGCATCTATTTTTTTGTCTGGACCTTTGGCTCTGTCTGTGAATAATTTTCAAAATGAAAGTTGATAATGAGTCCTACTCTCTGTTTACTTTAGCCTACAGTTTGACCCTGCACCACGCAGAGGAGAGCCCCACGTGACGCGGCGTACACCAGACTATTTCCTGTAAAGATGGCTGGTGAGGCTACACAGTGGCTTGAGAAAAGAAGTATTCATAACCCCATGGACCAAAAAAAGAAAGTGTGCCATAATCACAATGAAATACAAAACTATCACATCACAGCTAAAGACCACCGTCCTTTCAACTTTATCCTCTCTGTGCATGATGTTTTTATTGCTAGAAAATGATTGCTACTATGAACAATACTGTCACAATACCCTGCTGGTTTGTCAGGAATCATGAATAAAAATAATGCTGAGAAACTAAATGTAAGTAATCTTTGTGTCAGGCTGTTAATGATGACCAGAGTGTGTTTCCATATACAGTATGTACGCTGCATCTTTCACGTGGCATGGCCTCAATTCAGAAGTTGCAGTAGATCTAATGTGAACTCTTTTTTTTTTTTTTTTCTTTTTTGTAACTGAAGCGCAGGAGTTTATTTTGTGAAGTGAGATGATAGGGTTAGACGTCGGATATGAATCTGTTCTCTTTGCACTTTTGTATTTGATTTTTATCACATGGCACTGACAGACTGTGTTCTTTTTATACCCTGTCACAGTGTAAGTAGCTCTCTCTCTCTCTCTCTCTCTCTCTCTCTCTCTCTGCTCTGCTGTCTCTTATGGGAGATAATGTAATTCATTTAAGTAGGCAATATCGGTACAAATGACATCAAATGTATAAATAAAAAAAAAAAAGAAAAATTAATATAACTTAATGTTTTGCAGCCACAGCTATAAGAAATAAAGACTGAAGTTTCTTCGTCATTTATTCCCTCCGTCAAGGAGGTTATGTTTTTCACCCATGTCTGTTTGTTTGATTAAACAAAAACTACTCAACTGATTTCCATGAAACTTGGATTGAGGATGGGTCACTGCCCAGATTAGACTTCATTAGATTTGGTGCGGAGCCGGATAACGGGACGAATCCAGAAATGTTTTTCGTCATTTTCCTGAAATTCTCAGTGAATAAAGCCTGGATCTTGACGTACTTCAACATCCATGTTTTTGGCCCTTGAGATCACACGTATTAAGGATAATTCTATCGACAACAGAGTAGAATTTGCTGTAGATAAATGCTGATGTTTGGTCTTGGCAGAGGTATGCGCTCTATTGAGTGCCAGTCCAGTTTCCTCTCGGTACAGTTTGTGACTTTCTTCTCTCTCACCGGTCACCACTAGATGGACACAAACACCCAGAAACAGCTCTGATGATCAACGCTGACAAGCCTTCTGTTTTTTTATTCTCATTCCAGACATCATGAGTTTGAAAATGAAAGGAAGCAAGGCAAAGCCACAGGGTACTAATTTTGCCTTTAATTGTATTTTGTTCTATGGCTGTACCTGTAAATCAATGAATGCTTTGTCTGTGTGAAGGGACATTTGCTTTTACACCAGATATCAGTTTTGCCTGTTAATATGAGACTGGCGTACGTGTGTGTGTGTGGAGATAGAAAGTTTTACCAGTTATTAATGATTTACTGTCTGTGGATCAACGCTGAGGAAATGTCACAGCATTACCGGAAGTAGTGCGCAGCTCTCTCCTAAACAATAAAGCATCAATTTCACGCACCACGTAAAATTGAACTTAATTTGTCCCCTCTGATATTTACCCGATGTTTTCACTGTTTTGCAGAAAGGTAGAAAAACATTAGGCGTGTTCAGAGCGTTTCTCCTGTTTGTTTGCCTATCAGTGCGAGCCTGCTCTTCCCCGGTGTGGATGAGTGCTTTGAGGCAGGACTTTTATTTTGTAGGGGAGCTTCCTGGCGCTGGCGGATGATCCTCCGTGTGCTGTGCTGGCGCGCTGACACTGCTGCATGTAAAATTAGCTGGCTGCAGCCTTTCAGGGACACCTCTTGCGGACCGCCGGAGCCCTCAGTGCAGTAAGTAACCTGCCCGTGTCTTCAAAATGGATCCATCGAGCCTTAAGAGGAGCAGCGATCAGTGTGCGTGTTTGTGTGTCTGTGAGTGTGAGTGAGGAAAGTGCCATTAGACGGCTCCTGCTGCAGAGAGCCTGCCGGCTGGATGTGTGGATGTGGCAGGCTGATACTAGTTGAATCTGGGGCGCACAGCTGGACAATTATCGGGGTTGGACAGATGTGTCTAATTGATCGTATTTTTTATTTATTTATTTTTAATTCAGATACTTGGGGTTTTTTATTGTTTGGCGAGGGTCTGATCGCTCTGCTTCGGATGCAGAAAACACCTCCAGTCACAGTCCAGATCTGACTGGTCTACGTCGGGCTGAACAATTAACCGTATCCAGTCACAGAGCATGTTTACCCTGCGACCACTGACAGACAGCAGCCTTTTGTATTTTTTTTTCTCCCTCTCTCTTCTTCTCCCCACAGTGTGTTATTGAGCTTAAAAGATCAGTTTAGATGCTGCTGCTGCCGCATCAAGTATTTCACATAAATGAGTGCGGGGAGATGTGAATTTCAGGTTAATGTGTAGCCATGCAGGCCGCCTTTGATTGGCTGGGAGTGAGGGGCAGAAGCGGATGAGGGGTTTATAGATCAGAGGCCGCGTCAGTCCAAAGTTCAGTCCTCTGATATCACCTTCATTTCACACGAAATTAACGCGATTAATTAACAGGCTTCGGGAGCAGGAAGCGCCCCTGCAACCACTGCTCACACCAGCTCCTGCTGTGATTTGGTGTTTTTATCGGAGGAGCTCAGAGAATAAAGGGATGTTGTGTTGTCATCTCGTGAGAGGCCCCGTGGAGTTTAATTCAATTTAAAGAGACAGCACGCCGCCGGCAAATAAGACACATCTTTTTTCCTTTTTTTCTTGTTTTCTTGTCAATCCCGCAGCCATCTTTGGTGCAATTTCAGGTGGAGTTTCATCATACTGCTGCTGCTGCTGCTGCGAGTCCTTACCTTGACATTGTTGTCTCCCAGTAGTTCATGTGGAGCAAATGGTTAAAAACCAGATCAGATGGGTTACATGGAGCCACACACAGGAGGGACATGGAGCATGCTGCATGCACATCCACAAAGCGGATGTTTTTTTAGTAGTGCAGGGTCTATTCAGTGCAAGCCAGTCTTATCTGGTTTGGGGTTGTGAAATCATAGATTTCATAGTCATAAATGCACAAGGTTTGAATGAACAAGTGGTGGTGATGTATGAATGAGTATTAAACCCAACCAGGGCACAGCTTACTGTGCTTTGCTCACTTTGCCCTGATGCAGTCTCGAGTAAATGGCTGAAAATAATAAATACTTTGTTCAGCTTTGTTCACACGCTGCTGTTCAGCCGCCTTTTGGGGGGGGTTGGTGTGTGCCCATAATGGGGCTTTGCAGTTTAGTGCTTCACAACCCCTTGTGTCAGGTCAGCCGTCACCATGGAAACTATATGCTGAATAAGCAGCATGGCGGTCCAGAAAAGGGGGGACTTTATTTTCAGGAGCCCTCCTCCTGCCACTTGTGTGTGCAAAAGGCAACAAGAAGCGAAGGGGCTGTAAGTCCCCGGGTGAGAGCTGGACCAGGGCCCAGGAATCCTGCAACACTATCAGTCGGTATCAACCCGGTTAAATGCAGCCATGAAACACAATCTAGAGCAGTGGTTTTCAAACTTTTTTGGAACACCAAAGGGACAGCCAAAACCTCCAGATATACTCGTAGTCATATCCTTACAGAATAAGCCTCTTTAACATGTGTTATCCAACCACTCTGTTAATGTTTATTTTTGTGTCTACTAGTACCAAAATTGGACAAACCATGAATTAATTATTGACAAAATGATTCAAGAATTAATGTGCGATCAATGTTCTCCTTGTTATCCTCCTTCACACTGGCTGCCAATCAGGGCCTTTGATGTGACACACTCGAGTGAAAGGTGAAATACCGGGGTTCCTTGGAAGGTTTTTAAATATTTTTTAAGGGTATAGAATTTTGCCGCTATAATATATAAATAAAAAACAAATCTATTACTGCTTGTATAGTTGTATATTGTAAGATTAATGTATGGTTGTATCAGAATCCTGCCTCTAGATAGCTAGCAGTCAGATATTAATGCTCCTGTACAACTTTAATTCAGCAGTGCTGTTCCTGTTTCCATTTATTTACTCTGAACCTGAACCTTAAAGCATCTTTCCCGACATACTCTTGTGCACTGATAAACACCTGATGTGATTTTTGTAACACTTCTTCTTTCCCCAGATAAACATGGCAGCAGAGCTTTCCACTTCCATAAACATCAAGGAGCCCCGGTGGGACCAGAGCACATTCGTAGGTCGGGCTAAACATTTCTTCACCGTCACAGACCCCAGGAACATCCTCCTCACCAACGAACAACTAGATCATGCACACAAAATCATCACCGACTACAGGTAAACCAGAAGCAGTTCACCTGTAACAGACTTTACATTCAGGTCTCTCGAGTTTGCTTGACTGTTACTTTTGCTTTCTCTCAGACAAGGCGTAGTCTCTCCCGGACTGACGGAAGATGAACTTTGGAAAGCCAAGTATATCTTTGACTCTGCTTTCCATCCCGACACCGGTGAGAAGATGATCCTGATTGGCCGCATGTCAGCGCAGGTCCCGATGAACATGACGATCACTGGATGCATGATGTCGTTTTACAAGTAAGACCTTGAAGGTTTTATTGTCAGATTGTGAATATAGATTGAACTCCATGTTCTATCTTTGCTGAAACTATTATCAGTACAGGCATTTTTCCCCAGAAGACATTTCACAGTAGGAAAAACAAAGGTGCTGCTTCAGTTTCAGGGTCCTGACTCTCTGTCACACTTGAACCTTGACACTTGATTTAAATGAAAAGTAGATCAGTTACTAACAGCTTTAAACAAAAATTCTTTTCTTTCTTTTCTTTTCTTTTCTGTTATTTGCACACACAAAAGATTCGATTATTAAAAAAATAACAGAGGTCAAGGAGAGGTCATCAGGCTGATACAACAGACCCCCTCCTCCATTACAGAAACAAACAAAACACAAAAAACAGGAGAAATGTATGTAACATATTTTGAAAAATGCAACCAATGCCAAATAACAAAACACCCAATAATAAATATGATAAAATAGACTTTTGCATTTTTACGTATTATTAAAGGACATCTGTTAAAAGGAAACTATTTGTTTCAGCCTAGCGACCCATATTTTCTTAATCATTTAAAGGTTTATTTGGACCCTTTCCTTCCGTGTTTTATTGGTTATTGTGTATGTAAAAGATCTTTAAAAAGTAAAAAAAAAAGGTCTATAGTCCGCATCAACAGAAGCTCCTCTTTCTGACAGAAAACACTGCTCCTGGAACGCCTCATCAATAGTCTCACCTTTAATTCTGTGACTTTGTGACATCACACTGTGTCATCATGTCATACATTTGAATAATGTATGCCTAGCAGCTCCTTTGTCATAAGAATTAATTTAGCACAACTGCTCTGTTGCTGTTAGCGGTGCTGGCTCAGGCTTGAGTGAGCTGACCAATCAGAGCAGACTGGGTATTCAGGAGGGGAGGGGCCTTAAAGAGACAGGAGCTAAAACAGAGCTTCAGACAGAGGGGAGAATACAGAGCTGCAGCACTGGACAGTATGAGGAAACTGATGTGTTTTTTGAGCATTAACGCATTTAAACACATTTAATTAGTAACATAAAATAAAATGTTGAACATATTCAGTGTTCATACTTTCTAACATAAACCAAAGAATCCAGCCTTCATTTTTCACAGTAAAGCTGATGGAAATAGTCTTTTCTTCCGTGGAACCTCTGCATGTCCGTACTTATCAAGCCTTTTCTTTGCAATCTTGCAGGACGACTCCGGCCGTGGTGTTCTGGCAGTGGATCAATCAGTCTTTCAATGCAATAGTCAACTACACCAACAGGAGTGGCGACGCTCCAATCACAGTCAGGTAAGACACAGACACCTTGGCATAGACACTGGCTCATATTATTAACCCTTTAATTCAACACTTGCACAGTTTTCTTTCACATGACATGACCGGTGCCTCTTTTGTTTGCAGTCAGCTTGGCACAGCTTATGTGTCTGCCACCACAGGGGCAGTTGCCACCGCTCTAGGACTAAATGCACTAACAAAGGTATCGGTTCATCTAACCCCATTCTACATCTCATTTTACTGTATCGACCTCATCCTCATGGGGGTGCTGACATACAGTTAGCCATGCTCAAGTGGTCTCTTTGTAACAAAAGAGCTGTATTATGTACAGGGCCATGGCCTGAAATCAGCATGTTGTCCTGCCAGGTATAATAAAGACTTTGTGTTAAACTTCCTGATGCATGGTAGAAAAGCTGCCTTTTATCTGAAATATAAGTAGCAGTAACCTCAGACCTCCAGTAGTCTGAGAGGTCACATTGGCTGTGCTGTCAGGGTTCAGCAAAGCCAAGTGATTCATTTCTTCT
This sequence comes from Sparus aurata, assembly GCF_900880675.1. Lineage (NCBI taxonomy): Eukaryota > Metazoa > Chordata > Actinopteri > Spariformes > Sparidae > Sparus > Sparus aurata. Next base: position 22,519,129 of record NC_044204.1, on the reverse strand, counting down.
CTCTCCTGCTGTAGCACATCTCCCCCCTGATTGGGCGGTTTGTTCCTTTTGCTGCTGTAGCTGCTGCTAACTGTATCAACATCCCGCTGATGAGACAAAGGTAAGGCAGCACTCAAAGCACATCATTATTTTTAAGCATTTCGACATTAGACAATGGGTTTGACCTTGAGAAGACTAGACACTATGGGTGAAAATGTCCCGAGAAACACAGACTTTCAGAAGGGGCACTTAAACCCAAAAATGAAATATATGTGTTTTTCCTCTTAGCTTCAGTGCTATTTATCCAACAAGGTTGTTTTGATGAGAGGCTAGCTAATGCCTTGGCCACACAACAGGGGGTCATACATGACAAGATCACACACGCAAGATGTGACGCGGATATGAAGCAGTCCAAGTTGTTTTTGCGCTGATTTTCAGCGGAAAAAATGAGGAAGAAAAAAAGAGAAGAAAGTGGGTGATCGACACGACAAGTTCTGCTGATTATGATTTAGGGAAAGAGACATTTCTGTTGAGTGTTTCAAATGTATTTCTGCGCACTTTGAGCACATCATGCCAACTGCCATCTAGTTCCATTATATTCCAGCGAAGGCAAACATCTCCAACGGTGATTTCTCCAAAACTCAGCAAATTACGCAAAACAATCCAGATAGATAAATAGCACTGCAGGTAAGAGGTAAAATATAGTATTTCTTGGAGTGAACTGTTCACTTAAGGCCTTTCCTCAGGTCAGTTAGTTTCCTCTGACTTCATTTATTTTTGCTTTCCTGTCTTCAGAGAACTTCAGCATGGCATTCCCATAACAGACGAGAATGACAACCGGTTAGGAGAGTCGACGAAAGCTGCAGAGCAGGCCATCTTTCAGGTCGTCGTCTCCAGGATCCTCATGGCTTCTCCAGGAATGGGTATGAATGTCTTTGTATCATCAGTCCAGTTCGTCACCTGCTCATGGCATCATTCAATTAAAAAGAAGTCAAAATGCAAGTTCAAACCAACTTTTTAAAAAATGTTTACATTTTCTTTCCAGCCATCCCCCCATTTTTAATGAACCATTTGGAGAAGAAGGCCTTTCTGAAGGTAGGCATATATCTGACTCATCCTTTAAGTAGGCTGCATTCGTTGCAGTGACCTCGACAATATCGGCTTCATCATCATAGATTAAAAATACTGTGATGGTCTGCGTTAAATGGAGGGAACCTCGTGTCCCACGCTGCGCCTGCCACTCAGTTTTCTTTTTGTAATCACACATCAGAGGCATGAAAAGCACTGAGGACATGAGGCCACTCTCGTATGGGAATTCTCCGCTGCTTTTGTGCCCCCTCATTGGTTTTTTTCTGCCTGGTCTTTTCAGAAGTTCCCATGGATGAGTGCACCTATTCAAGTCGGCCTGGTGGGATTCTGGTGAGTTGTCAGAGATGGTCCACCTGATAAGCGGCCATGTGGAATTCCTTTGAAATGTCAACCTAGTTTTACACTACAAGGATTTGAGGTGTCATTAATCCCAAAATTTGTGTCACTTTAAATGTTGCTGTCTAAGTTATTGTGAAGTATCGTCAGAGGAATGCGTTTGTTAGATGTGTTAGTTTCTTAGGTAATATGATGAAGCTCTCGGAGCCCGTCCCACTGTAATTCAATGCCAGCTTTTCTGTGACTTCAGGCACCTCAGTAATTCAGTTACACTATAAGAAAAGTGGTATTCTTTATCAGCGGGCAGAGTTGTACACCGATTTATCCTGCCCTGTCATCCTCTGAAAACTATCCACATATCCTCCCTCGTGTTTTGCCAATGTTTCCTGCCTCCCGTGACCTCAGAGCGACCAAATTAAAATCATGTGTAACATTCCTGCACGTCAGCAGTGGTTGGAGCAGCACACCCCGCCAGCTAACACACACACACACACACACACACACACACACACACACACACACACACACAGGAGCAGACCTGTTGTCGAGTGGGCCTATACATACAGTACCACTGGACGATGTACATTTTCATGAATTATATAACAAGGTGGTCCGATGTTTGCCTCCGTGGAATTATTTTTATTTAATAAGATTTGTCAGCTATTCAGGTAATGGAATTACATTAGCTGACAATCTAAGCGTGTTACTAGCAAGGCTAACAGTGCAGCTCTATGGATGGCAATGTTAGCTTGTGCACCACTTGGTGGTCGTTCACGTTTGTGTTTGGAGCTGTCCATCTGTGACTGGATTAACCGTGACACTTGTTAATACATTAACAGTGGTTAATCCAGGATTTTGTAATTTCTGCCAAAATTCAACAACTCATTCATACCTTACAAAGATCTGAATGGCATCTCTCTTCTGTACCTTAATGCAGCATCCTGAGACGTTCCGCACAAAGTGACACATTTTAGACGTGTCCGTTTTATCATATTGTTTTTGAAGTTTTATAGTAGATTTATGTAAACAGTTGGAGACTATGGTAGAAATAGGTGTCTGTACTGGGATGAAATGCCAAAAACATTCTGAAGATCCTTTTTTCAAGGCAAGGGTGACATTCAGAAGGATCCATCGGACCGATAAGTGTTTAAAATATGACATTATGAACCTTCACTGTGGACTAACTGACAACTACACGTGTCAATTCACTGGAGCGCCACATAGAGTTACTTTGACCTCAGCCTGGTGAGTTTCAGGACAGTTCTCAGTGAAAGTCTTGGATCATTATAAACCCTCTGCTGAGTGTTTTATTATATTTTATGAGCAACATACACACCTTAGTTGTTAGTTGCGGTTTCATTAGTACACTATCACAGAGCTGTTTCGTGAGCTGATAAAGCAGGTGCACTCTTATGTTGCAACTTTTCGATTTGCTCCTGTCCTGCAGCAGTCAGTATTCAGATGATAATGCCCATCTGGTGTGTTTGGACACGGTTGGTGTAAACTGTGTTGTGGTGCCCCGACACCATGTGGCATCCATCCAGAGGGTGGCCACGTTGTTCTGTGAGTGCATTAAACAGCAAACTTACTAAGAATTGAATTATTAAATTATCCCAAGCATCTTTTTCTGCATTATAATTTCTCAAAACAAGAGTTGTCACATCGATGCATATCGGGCATCATATTGCTGATAATATCGGCCCATTGTGTATCGGTCGAGCTCTACTCTAAACTAATATGGTGAATGTGGTCAACGTCAGCTTGGTAACATTTTTGGGCTGCTGTTAGCACACTGATATAGCATGTAGCTCAAAGCACCAGTTAGGCACTTATTACAGCCAAACAGTCAATCAATACTCAACCAACACTCATCAATACGATCAGAAAAACCTGTATCACAACAATATCACTTTTATGCCTTGAATGAGCACAACACCGGTTTTAAAGCACACACACATGACCCAGCTTGCTCTGACCGAACTGTTGAATTGAATCTCTCTCTTGAACATTGGGTGTGTTTAGACAGTCAGTTGACGTCAGAACAGGAAGCTCTGCACTGTCCGTCTGTGTAATTCATAGATCTTCTGTATCTCTTTTACAGCCTGGTGTTTGCCACGCCACTGTGCTGCGCATTGTTCCCTCAGAAGAGGTGAGTGAAACGTTCAAAGTTGACACTGAGATAGCAGCACCTAGTCAGTCAGAGCCACAGAACCTTGTCTCTTCCTTAGCTGAGTATCTGCAGAGTTTGCACAATTCTCTTCTGCCTGAAAAGTTGCATAATACGCCGCCTACAGTTAGTGTGTGTGTATGTGTGTGTTTGTCCTATTAACCCCTTCATGTCTCCCATCCCTCCCCCTCTTGCAGCTCTAGGTCAGTCAGCCGCTTGGAGCCGGAGCTGCAGGAGAAAATCCGGGCCAACCACCCCGGAGTGGAAAGGGTCTACTTCAATAAAGGGCTATGAGCGTGCGGCCCCCTCATCCAAACAC